>NC_081520.1:30998157-31183157 GCF_030273125.1 Centropristis striata | reverse complement strand
CATAACACAGAGAAAAGCAGCAACTGCTCACATCTGAGAACCTGGAACCAGCAAATGTTTGCAATGTTTGGTCTGTGGACATGTTTTAATCAGTAGCTCTCATAGGGTGGACATGTTTTAATCAGTAGCTCTCATAGGGTTGAGTGTTTTCATGCTGAATAGATACAAACTTTAATGGGCAGAAACTAGGGCTTGGTGACATCGACCAAAAGTCATATCCCATATGACTTTTGGCTGAATATTGATATACGATATATATCCCGATATTTTATCGCAAAGTGAGAGCAAATGTTCAGTCAAAGTCACAAGTAGTTTTATTGAAACCATTTATTTAAGTGAACATAAATACTGTATAACAACAGGAATACCAAAAAACATGAATATTAAAAAAATAATCAATGCTCCATAAAGTGCACATTTAAATAAAAAATATATTTAAATAAAAATAGCCTATGAAATAAAAAAGGCCAATCTTTTTATGAAATGAATATATTTATATTAGAAAAGAATGATGCACATTACAAAAGAACGAAATATGACAAACCCTAGTAAGGGCAGCATTTATATATAAAGAAAGAAAAAAAATTGAACTACATCAATATATGCGATATGGTCTAATTCCGTATCACATTGATATATTTTTTTATATTGATATATCACCCAGCCCTAGCAGAAAACAAAAAAACAATAACACCATCTCCATATCAGGAGGAGAAACCGGTGATAGTAGGTCAGAGTTACCATGAATCTGTCCAAGCAGACAAGCATATTTAGTTGGTACAGGCTGGAAATAGATGCAGTATATTCTGTCTGTGATATCAAGGATGTTTGCAAATCAGGAAATGAACCCCCTGCCTTTTGATGGAGTCTGGTACATCAGTCTTTTGCTTTTACATAAATTCTTTGCCTGCAGCTTAATAAAAGATATGGTGGCTTTCATTTAATATTACCAGCCACGACAACATGTGGTTAATATTGTTTTCACCTTGTGAGTCTGTACGTGTCATCATGTCAATATGTGGTCCTGGAGACTAGGGATTCATCCTCCCGACTCTTTAAGTCCTGATTACCTGGGCTGAGGGAACCGGCCCAAACTGAGTACCAATCCAATACCAGTGTTTAATGAACAAGCTGTACGCCTCACTGTGTGAAGGGGATTGGGATAATTTTTCTCTGTGTTAGGCAACATTGCTTTCCTAACTTTTTAAAACAAAATGCAACAATTCAGTCCATTTCTTAATAAAGTCATGAATCAAGCACCAGCACCATCTTAAAAATGAACATGGAAATATAATTCAAAGAAACAGTTGAAAGGCAGAAACAAATTGGCCAAAACCTAAACAGGAATTACAATTTCAGTATATAAATATTAGAGTTGGGGGGAACAATTGATACAGCATAGTATCGTGATATTTTACGGGGCAATATTATATTGATTCATGGCCGCCAAGTATCGATATTTAGAGATTATTTAGCGTCAGTATTTTTACTGGGTTCTTTTTTTTCGGAGGCCAAAGCTTCACTTTTATGAATATACTACAGATACTGGAATCATATGAAACTAGAAGATCTAATGAATCTATAGGCAATGGTAATGTTTCATCAAAAAAATCAGAGCAGTGAAGCTAAAAGTTTTTGAAAGTTTGATAAAATGCTGCAGTTGTTTTCGTCCATACATGTTTGACATCAGTTGAATTCAGTTTGACTGAATACTTTGTTGGTCAGTCTGTGGGTTTGACTCTCATTGTGGAGAAATAAAAGACTGAAGTGAGAAGAATAGACTGAGAATTTTGTGTTATTTGACAAAACAATTCTTGATTGAATTTAATTTTGTGGACACAAATGCAGTTAAACAGTTAAATCGCAATATATTGTATCGCAATTCTCACCATATCGCAAAATGATCAAAGTCGCAATAATATCGTATCGTATCTTATCGTTGGGCCTCTGGTGATTCACACCTCTAATAAATATATACCGTACATAAACCTATACGTAGGACTGAATTGAATAGATTGGCCCATTGTCACCATTACCCGATCCATGGCATCATAACTGTGCAAGATGCAGCCACAAAAAACTTTACAGGTGTGTAGTTGAGATCAAAATTAATACCACCGCACTTTGCAACTCTGGCCTGATGTGACATCACAAGATGGCCTCTAGTTCAACTTAAATAGAAATAAGTGCCTAAAAGCTCTACATGAGATCCATTTAATTTCCCTCCCAGTCTCTTCAGAGAGCCTGTGTCCATGCAACACCTTGCCTGAAGGGATATCAATGTAATTACCACATCAGCTGCACCTACAGTGGCATTGTTACACAACAGAGTTTCTTGTGTAAATATATAGTGTGATGTGGTATTTTACTAGAAGTTGTTTTGGCAGCTTGTAGTCGTTCAACACTTTATTATGTCATTTAATTTTACTGTTACCTTCATTTGTCATTTAATTGTTGTGTCTTTCTGATTTGATTCAGGACTCACTCACTCAAAACATGAATAACTGTCAGGTCCTGATGATCCAGTGGACCTCCCAGCCTCTTCCTCAGTTTGGCACCCAATGGCCCAGTCCCTGATATACCTCAACATCCCGTTATACGCATACATGCGTTACACTCGTTAACGCGTCTATCACGATTGTACTAAAGCCAACACTTCAGACGCCTTAACGTGTGCATGTGTAGACAGCCTAAACTGTCTCATCTGTCTGTCATGGAGATACGTGGATTTGTGAAGTGAAGCAGCTGTCAAAATTTGTCATCATAAACGCACGTTAGAGGTTTGATGACATCACATAGGTGCTGTACACACGTTTGAGTATAGTTCGCAGACATAAAATGCCCCCCATACACACAAACACACACAGATTTCCCACGCATTTACTGTTGAGTCACATTAGCATTGTTTGTCAAGGACTGAGACAGAGCTAACGCTGAGAGAGGAGCTTACTATCCAGCTAATCTACATCCTCTTAAAACTGCACACTCTATCTTCCCCTTATTATCCTTTATTCTTATTCATCAGTGTTTTTCTCTCTTTTGGGGGTGCCTCCCTGTGTGTTCACAAACTCTCTCCCTCCTTCTAAACTTTTCTCTCCTACTTCCCGTGCTTACTCAGCACACTCCCTCCCACTCTTGTCTCTCCTTTGTCGTGCCATGCACTCTCTATCACTCTTTTCACACCTCTACTCTGTCTCTTTTCATCTCCATCACTCCCTCACTCACTTTGCCTTGTTCTATCCCTCTCTCTCTCTGTCTCCCTGGCTCTTTCGTTCACCTGCTTGTCAGCTGTTTTTCGTGACGCTCACATATTGACTACACCATCTCTCTCCTCCCGTCCTTCAGCTCTGCCTCTTCACTTCACCCTGCTCAACCTCTCGTCTCCCCTTCAATTAGTACTTTCCACTTGTTTATCCCCACTTTTTCCACTTCTGTTCATTAATTTCTCTTTCCCTCTCTCTTCCTGGCTCTCTGTTATCCTCCACTAAAACTCTCATTTCCCTCTTTGCTATCTTTATTCTCTTCATGTTCTTCATTTCATCTTCTCTTTCATCTACTGGTTTAATCAGCTTTCTCTCTTCATTGCAGCCTGCATCTCTCTTACCCTATCTCTCTCTTTCCATGCACCTCCTTCTCTCTCTCTCTCTCTCTCTCTCTCTCTCTTTTCCCTGCTCCTCTGTTATGTGCATCCACTGTGCCAGTCACATGGCTCAGCTACAGCACTGACCACACAACAATGACTTAACATCTGTCTCCCTCTCCCTCTTCTTTCTTTCAGGCCTGCTCTCTAATTCTCCTCTACTGTGTCCCCAACTCGGCTCAATATCAGAGCATTATTGGCTTGTAAATACAGTTATTATAGCCAGAAGAAGATGGTACACGTCAGTGGAGGTAAATCATTTTGTAGAAATCACAACAAGTATGCATTAAAAATAACTGAGAGGGTTGTCAGCTCAGCCAAAGCTTTATAAATTTAGTATAAGCTAATTGTGAAGATGCAGTTTGTATGAACATAAAGACTGTAAGCTGAGAGAAACAGCTAACCTGGCTCTGTACAAAGGTAACAAAATCCATGTGCCAGTAGCCCTGAAGATTAGTGGGGATGGGAGTTGAGAACTGGTTCCCAATTGGCCGATCCGTCTGAATCGTTTGCCCCTGAGCTTACCAATTCCATTTCCCCATGACAGACATGGTTTTATTACAGATGCCCATTTCAAAACAATGAAGGAGTCATGGTAGAGAGGAAGAAACAATCCAAAGCGTGGCCTCAATTCACAAGAAATGTTGTAATGTGTGTAATGGAAACACCAACACTATACTGAAACACCTTTCTGCACATGGGCTTCAATTCTGGGAAGGCCATATTGTTGACGCCACTGCTTCCCAACTGAGCAGCACGTCCGATCAGGTAAATATCCTGTTATTATAACATTAACTGCAAGTAGGCAGGAATAGCAGATTCGTTCTTTGACTAAGAACATCAAAATGAAAGTGCTGTACAAATATTGTCTCATTTCATCTACTTTCATCTATTTATCTACTTAAGGTGATGACAGAAATTGAGACTGGCAGTGTCCCATGTGAAAACACAGGTACATTACTTTATATGTAACTTCTGAGGCTTATGGTTTGTGAATTCTGTTTTTTTATGTAACTTACATTGTTTACATAACTTACGTAACTTACTGACTTACTTTTCTGTTTAAACTGTCTTTTATAGTTTTTTACCCTAAACCTGGGTCAGTGGTTTTGTAGCCTAAATTCACAGAAACTGCAGCCTTTTTTACAACCACTGCAGCCTTTTTTACAACCACTACACATACATGTATGTATAGTGACAGGTTTGCTCTTTTTCGAACGCTCCGAGGTACCATGAGCCGCTAAAACGCTTATTTTGACAAATGGTCATATGTGTCGTTATGGGTGGTACAGACAAACAGTCTATTCTGTCGTTAAGGATGGAGATCTTGTTGGACCGTGACGTGGCAATTTTGACAACTGCACTAAGTTAATGGGTGAGCTGGCCAAACACAAAGCACTCAATAGTCTGTTCAGCAAGTTTTATGAGCACATTCGTATTCCATACACCGCACAATTCCGAATGGCTATTTTACAATACAACAAAGTCCCGTACACCGCTCGACTTATGACTGTTGCACTTTTCAGCATTGGCTTTTCAGCAAAACTCAATGCGGCCCTATCTTCCTGCTCTATACATCACATCAAGACAGACCCCCCAGATCTACATGTTCCCCTCATTCATGGTGTTATCAGAGTTAAGGCCCTAGTGAGTTCCCACAAGGCCTTGTGTCTTGAATATCAAGTAGGTCGCCGCCTACTTCTTGTACCACCATGACAGGAAGTACCAAATTTCCTTCACAACCGTTACTACACTGTGTTTACACTCAGTTACTTAGGCGTTGAAAACTTGTGTAGGTGTGCTTTTTTCCACACATAAAGTTGATCTTGAATCAATAAAGAATACCAATACTGATATGTTTACAGATGAAAGGTAAAGTCAGCTGCACTGACCAGACTTCTTCATCTTTGGTTGTTTTCAGGGGAGCTCACGTCTCTTTTAGGGGAGCTTATCCCCTCTGGCTCCCTCCATAAGTCAAACACTGGAATCAAACACTACTGTACCTCATTTGTGTTACTTGTGTAAGATATTATGTCACATTGCGGTTTGGTTTCCACATGCAGCTGAAGCACAAAACGTTTATTATTCTTTCTCCCTGTCCACATGTCAGGTCTTCACCTCTTTTTATCCACAACTCCTCAGTATAATTGGCTTAATCTTAATAGGAGATAACAAATGGGGATGGCTGTTTCCTGATCTCACATCATCAGCCAGTGTTTTTTTCTGTATAAGGAACGTCTGTGTGTTTGGATAATCTTGAGGAATTCATTGTTCTTTTTTTAAACAATCACATTTGGGGCATGAGGTGAAGAAGCCTAATTGTGTTTCCACTCTGCTGAGTGTGCATGCCTGACCTTCTAGATTTATCTGTAGCCTCCATCAGTGGAGATGTACTGCATGTTGATAGAGCTGTGGTCATGCCTTCTTTTAAAACAACACAACTTTTTTCTTTCTGCTTTAAGTTTTGATCAGATACGGAGATCAGATAATCTGCTGATGTTTGGCACTTCACTCTGGATGCCCTCTCCAGCAATACCTTATCTCTCCCCCCTCCACTCTTCTATCAGTCCTGCTTTCTTCCATTTCCTCTTTTATACTCTGTCCATTTGGCTTGCCGTTGGACCTACTATCTCTGTTTGGAAGCTGACGGGGCAGAAAAGTGGAGGGACAGGTCTTTCAACTTGGCATATCTCTCTTAACACACCTTGTCCCTCTCCTCCCACTCTGTGCCCTCTAACTCTTCTAATATAAGCTCCCTTCTAAACTTTCACTTCTCTCCTGCTGCCCTCTCCTTCCTAAAATTTGAGCAAAGCCACATATATGAGCCCACACCTTGCTCCGCTTCATTTCCAATGCATCATCTCAGTCTTTGCTTCTCTGTCCAAGTGGTCACCACCCTGTTTCCTCTGTGCAGGGGAGGAAAGACTGTCTGCCAAATGTTTAGGGGTGGGGTAACTTTAGCTCATGCAATTTCTTGTGTGAAAAGTGTGCGTGTGTGTGTGTGTGTGTGATGACAAGTGTTTATTGGGGGATTCCCTTGAAAGGGAGATCCTGTAATTGTGTTAATGTGTCGGCCTGGGTGGGCGGGCGGGGAGTACTTCCATGTCGGGTGTCCTGAGAGTGACTCATGAATTCCAATAACCTCAGTGACACTCCTCCCTACTGTCACCCCCCGAGTTAAATACGGTGACACAAAAACATTTGGAAACCATTAAAATCCTGTCTTAAATCAGTCAAGATGTTTCAGGATGGAGCGACCAGGAGTTCCAGGAGTCTCGTTTAGAAATCTCTTTTTGTTTTTAAATTTAGACACAACCCACCAGCAAATTTCAAAGGCACATTTTCTTTTTTAAAAATCACCAGAATTACAAATTACCATTTATCAAAGCCAAAAAAATGTAAAAACAGAACTTACCATGAGTTTTTTTTAAGCATTTCATTGTTCTTGAATCAATCATGAACGCTTCCATCAGAAAAAAACAACCAAATCAAAGCTTAATATAGCAATATTCTATGAAAAAATGATTTAATTTTGTGTCTCATTTCAAAATTCCCTCAAAATAAACCGTTTGCCCTTATCAGATCCTTTAAATAGCATTAAATTCTGCACTCTTTAGCACAACTGTAAAACCATGGATGACTTGGCTGACACCAACAGTCATGACAAAAATTCAGCGAAACTTGGACTGAACTGCAGGCTGTTTACACAGAGCAGAGAGGAGAGGACAAGAAAGGTGGTAAGTCGGGATATGTTAATAGTTCAATATATTTTTCATGTGAAGCTCCTATTTTTTTCAATATTGGTTACACTTGAGAACTTGGGGAAATAATGCATATTTATATTCCGTTTTATTTTATGTAAAATAAATAACTGTGATATTCTTTCTTTTCATGATGATGATTTATAATGGAATTATAACTGTTATCGTGCACAAAAATGATTGAGTTTGCCATGATTGTGCTGTTTCCATAGAAGTGTGGGATGTATAGTAATTTTCTTTTTACAAAGATGTGTGATATTAGAAAGTCCAGAACAGTTATTAAATTACCTTGAGGTAAGCCAGTTTTGTAAAATAAACTTTTTGACTTTTAAAACCACCTTATAATCTTCTACTTAAGTAAGTAAAATAGCTTTTTTACATTTTCTTCTGCAGATTTTTTATGTTTGAATGCCTTACCTGTTGCGATAAGTCTCTGTGAGAAATTTAGAATACTTGAATGCCTGAGTATTTTTTGTGTGTATGTGTGAGTGTGTGTGTTATCAGAGACAAGGCCACCTCGAGTTCTCAGACACACTCAAGAGCCATGACATCACACTCACTCACTGATATCACCAGTCAACCAAGCTCAAGGGTATGAGAGCACACAAGCTTTTTTTTTTTTAATTACAGCCACTCATATAATACTTGACTGCATGTGTGTGTGTGTGTGTGTGTGTGTGTGTGTGTGTGTGTGTGTGTGTGTGTGTTTGTTATTGTATAACATGCTCCTTTAGTTCTCTGCCCCTCTTAATAGTATGAATGTGGATGTTTTACGTGTATGCACAGTAGATGTTAAAACACAAAGGTTGACTAAAAGTATTATCCCTGTGCAGGTAGCTTTGTGTTGTGCCAGTGTGTCCGTGACACTGTTTGCCGCATTATATTTGCCCATAGAGCCAACAGGGTGAAATAGCTTTTGATTAAAAAGAGCTGAAACAGATGGAGGGGAAGATGGGAAGATAAAGAGCGAAATGAGAAAGGGGGAGATTGAAAGAGGAGGATCTGGAGAGATGGAGTGATACGTAGCAAGGCCTAGACTGATAAGGCAGCACTGAGAGAGGAAGGCTAAGATAAGAGGAGAAGTACTGGAGGAGAGAAGGGGAGGTAGCACAAAGATACCAGGAGCCTTTTATAAAATATATTGTGGTCAGTTCCCTGAGTGGAAGTTATATTCTCTGTTTAGCACAGCAGCCATAACGATACAAAGACTGTATGTTTGGGGGGCTGTTTTTCTCAAAAATCCCACCACTGACTAGCAGTATCTCATTTTTTTCATACTTTTAAGTTAAACTGTGGGTGGTGCATGTGTACACTGTAAAAAAAAAAAATCTGGTTAATTTATGGTAAAATACCTGCAGCTGTGGTCGCCAGAACTTCACAGTAAAAACTAGTGAGTTTTCTACTGTAAATTTCAATGTATATATCAGCAAATACTGTAATTTAGACTGAGTAGTCCCTTTATTCTTAGGGTAATTTTGTTATTTTAACATTATGGTATTTTCCCTTAACTTTGTAAAAAAAAAAACTGTGTTTTCTTCAGTTTTCAAAGTTTTGTACTATTCCTTGATTTTACGATAATTAAAATTGTCTACTACGGTGATATTCAATTTTTTATTTTACACCCTATTTCTGATGCAATTTGACAGTGTTTACTGTAATTTCTGCAAACATTTCTTACAGTGTACTTTACAGGAGTAGAAGTGTGTCCAAGTGATCTTGTTACATAACTTTAGTTAATCTTAAAGTCAACAGGATTAAAAAGATAACAGTGCATTTATATCTCCAAAGTATTTCACACATTCTCTTGTACTCACAGTAAGTTGTGCAATACATTTTCTGGACTCCAGTGTGTGTATTTTGAAACGCTGTGCCTCGACGCAGCAGTGTGTGTATGCATAGTAGCACAGGTGTGCCACGAAGTTAGCAAAAATGTATATACACATGGACAAAGAGGAGTTTGAAAAGAATAGTATAGCTATTCAAGCTGGGCTGATGGCAGCATTTTCTATTTGTGAGTTTGACTTTTCAAAAAACTGGATTGTAGACGAGAGATGATAACCGACCTGCTTGGCTATGAAAAATGAATTCATAAATCCATCAAATGAAAAAAAAAGTTTTACCAGCATCAGACATGCAGCAAAGCGTCCTGATTCACTCTCAGAGTCACATTATTGTGACAAGGACTCAGCTTTTAGGCTACATGCTCCACCAGTGAGCCACCATGATGTTAAAAATGACAATGACATGAATCATAAAAGCAAATTGTTGTTGATTTCGGGTGCCTTTTCATAATGAATGAATTTCTGCTGGATTCTTAACATCTGGGGACAGAATTTCTTGGAATATTGGTCTAAGATTATAGTGAATCTGACTCGAATCATTACATCCATTAATAATAATACTGAATTTGTGAGCCACATGAACACTTTATAATTTGTGTTGTTTTAGTCATGAATAAGATAGTAGTGCTTGTGTCTGAGTGACAGTGTCTGACTGCTGTATACTTGTTTCTGTCAGTGCCTGCATACACATGTACATATTTCCCTCCTTTTCCTATGCTGCCTGCACAAACACACAGATGCACAAACACACACACAAAGTGTGTGTAATAGGATTTATCCTATCTGGGTCATCTGGTCTCTTCAGCAGAGATGATAAGTTGTTCAGGGCAGAAAGGCCAAATAGTGTTTACTTGGTTCTGTGTGTTTACATGTGTATGTAACACACACACACACACACACACACACACACACACACACTCCCACCCGCCCCATTCAATGCACACACAGACACACTTCAATGGCAGGCGAAAAGAACGAGCAATCCGCTGAACAAACACAGGAGAAAAAACCTTGGGGGGAATTCCTCGAAGTGAGCTAAGACACTCTGTCAGAGCACTCACACACATTGTATGCGGGCATATTCACGATGGTGAATGGATGAGTGAAAGCTGCGGAGCCCCTGTCGGGCTGAGGTTCACATGGAAACACAGTTAATCAGCACCAGTCAATCAAGTAAGGGAACTAAGCTCTCGTATTCCACATACTGTAAATGCATTAAACATACACACACTTGGTAAGACTGCATGCAGGGGATTAAAGAGCTGTTAAAAAGACTGTGCAGCATCCAACAACCAGTCTGTGTACACAGTCACATCATCAAGAGATCAAATAATTGACTTTGATCAAGTCAATCTGGTTTAATCTATCTATAAAAGCAAGAACCGTCTCTGTGTGTGTGTGTGTGACCGTTAATCAGACTGACCTAAGATTTCGTATGTGGCTTGTGCATGGCACGAAGGTGTGCATCCTCAATTTTGAAGATTTTTTATTTCATTTTTCAAAATATCAATATTTACGTAGGACGTGTTGCGGCATTGCACTGTTTCCGATCGGACGCCTTTTAGGGGAGCTCCGCCCCATTGTGTGATAGGCCTACACCTGGTCAGTAACACAATTTGCTTTGGATTTCCACACCTGACCTACCTAGCTTTCGGAGTTTTAAAGTGCGCTAAAAGGTTTGATTTTCCAATAATATTCTAATAGTTTCCAGCGAATATCAATGTTCAATGTTTATGTGCTGGATGGAGTGCGTACCTGATGAAAAGTAAGTGTTTTATGGAGTTTCTGACATTGTAGTGTGGCATGTAATGTAGGAATACATACTTCCTATGGGTACTGCACTAGTATTAACAGAACATAAATGTGGCTAGACATCTCTGTCAGGAGAACCTTCAGAGAGTGACAGAGTAAAAAAAAAAAAAAGCTATACTATCAGCTTTTTCCTAGAATGATTGAACACTTTGCTCACTTCTTCGAGAAAACAGCTCTTCTCTGAAACGTTAACGGTCGTCTTTTCCTTCATGGAGCGCACTAAACTAATCATTTCCTGACAGCATCATCACAGGGAGTTCCCTCATTTTGGATTAGTTGACAGATGGCAAGTGGAGACAGCTCAGGGAGATGTGCAGCAGAGAGAGTTTTTTCTTTCTCCTTTAATTATACCACATTAATAAACCGTAAGTGTGTATATTATTATTAAAAAGGTCTTTATTAAGGCCTAGTGTGGGTTTAAAAGACACTGAGTTCAACTTTATATGTCTAAAAGGACAGAAGAATATCATTTTATTCATAATCTGATGATATGTAGAAAACTAGAGACTAGAGGTGTAAATCAGCAGAGGCCCCACGATACGATTTTATCACGATACTTGAGTCACAATACAATATTATTGCGATTTTAAGCATTTTGCAATATGGTGACTATAGCGAAACAATATATTGTGATTGAACTGTTTAATTAATCTCACTTCAGTCTTTTTATTTATCCACAATGTGATTCAAAACCACAGACTGACCAACAAAGTATTCAGTCAAATTGAACTGATATCAAACATGTATGGACGACAACAACTGCAGCGTTTTCTCAAACTTTCCTCAACTTTAAGCTTCACTGCTCTGCATTTTTTTGAATGAAACACAAACAATATCCTAACTTTGCAGCATTATTTTGCTTCCCAAAATGATATCCTGACATGGTAGCTATAGATTCCTTGGATCCAGTATATTCCTAAAAGGGATCCTGCCTCTGGAAAAAAAAACACGGGGAAAATATTGACGGCCGCCGGAACACTAAATATTAATACTTGGCGGCCATGAATCGATATAATATTGCCATGCAAAATATCGCAATACTATACTGATCGATTTTTCTCCACCTGCACTAAGACCACGTTGTGATGGGATGACAGCAAAGGTGGTGCCAAATTGGGCCAGGGCGTAAAGTGGGGGTTTAAGTGCCCCTCATGCCCCAAAGTCATCAAAAGTTCTTCTTGGTAGTTCCTGCTGCAGGAGGGGTCTCCAGCACCACATTCTGCTATGATGACACACAAGCTGAAAACAATAGCAGTACCATGCTGTCACAGCTGGTAGAAAAGAGAGATAAGTGCAATTGTTGCATGCAGGGAGTTAAAAGGAACAAATAAGAACTAAGTGAACATTTTAATGAAGTCTTAGACTCTTTCTCAGTAACATAAAATAACTACAGAGGAGGTTTTCTGTAGAACTGAGATGCAAATGTGATAGCTTGGTAGAAGTAATAAAAACTCCCATCTCTTAAGTATCATAAAAGCAAGTTCGAGCTTTATTGCAGCCTTCGTCTGATCTTTCCTGCTTTGTGCTCTGTGAGTGAGAGAACAGGGACTTTTTATCCTCCTGGTATTTTGAACCTTGACCAAGTAGAGTTAGTGCAGCTGTCGTCTTCGAACAGTATCAACTTTTATTTTGTAACAGGCCGTTTCTTTGTCGTCACTTGCTGCTTTTCTCTCCTGTCTGCCCGCTCAGTCTCACTGTACCGCTGAGGCACAGCTGTCACTCTGTATGTCGGATTTTATTATGTCATTTATACGTTATTTATAGTCACACTTGTGACTGGGAAGGACCTGGCAACTGTTTTCTGACAGGTTGCAATCCATCAGTCAAACATCTGCCGATATTGACGTATCAAAGTGTGTTCAGACTTTATGCTCGGTGCGTGCATGGACAGCTTCCATCGCAGAATTAAATAAAGGTCAGTACTGTATGTTTAGTATCAGTCAATGGCTGACACTGAAAAATACAAATGTAATAAAAATTAAGTAACAGATAGTAGGGCTGGGCGATATGGATGTCATGTCCTAATATATTTAGGCTGAATATTGATATACGATATATATCACAATATTTTTATTGCAAAGTGAGAGCAAATGTTAAGTGAAAGCCAAATATGAGATGTCACAAGTAGTTTTATTGAAACCGTTTATTTGAGTGAGCATAAATACTGTAAAACAGGAGTACCTTTTTAAAAATCAAAGCTCCATAAAGTGCACATTTAAATAAAAAATATCTTAAATAAAAATAGCCTACTGTATACTTACTGTATGTTCATTCATAGTCAATTGCTGGACATCTAAATAAAGAAATATAAATAAATAATAAATAGATGTAAGCTTAATTGTATGCATTACATGTTCTGTACAAAAAAGGGGCTACATGGTGGTGTAGTGGTTAGCACTTTCACCTCACAGCAAGAGGGTCGCAAGCTTGAATCCAGCTTGCAGCTCTTCTGTGTGGAGTTTGCATGTTGTGCCCATTTCGGTGTGAGTTCTCCGTTGTTCCTCCAGCTACTTCCCACAAGACATGCATCATGCATTTAGAATCACTGGGCCTCATTCATGAAACGTTAGTAGATTTGTGCGTAGATTTGTGCGTAGATTTGCACATAAAAGCCTACGCTACTAAAAACCTACTCCGGATTCATGAACGCCGCGGGAAACTCAGATCTGATCGTAAACACGTGTGTATGATCATGAATGCCAATCCATCGTAAGGTGGCAGCGCGCTCCCGATAATCAGCAATTAGCATGAACCCCGCCCATGAATTGCTAATGACCACCATATAAGGAGGTGTGTAGAGGCATCCTGTCGACCTGTCAGTCATGGCACAAAGAAAAAAAGAACGAGAAAGAAAAAAGAATTTTTCCGAAGCGGAGATTGAAGTTATTTTGGGAGAAGTGGAGTCCAAAAAAAATTTTTTATTTTCATCTGTTAGTAGTGGTGTGACAGGGACAGGCAAAGCGAAAGCGTGGAGGGAGGTGACGGACGCAGTAAATGTGGTTTCTGTAGTGCAAAGAACTACGTCCGAGGTTAAACGTAAATGGTTTGACATTAAACTTGACGCAAAGAAACGCATTAGCGCACACAAAAAAAGTACATCTGCCACAGGAGGAGGACGCTCAGAGTCCAAATACCCCGTTGGTGCGCTCTACAACGGCCCGAGTAGCCGCGTGCGCCTCATTGTATGCTCCTGTGGTGTCTGCGGGCTGGCCAGTGGGGTCAGTGACGGCGTCAGTGGGTAACCCCTATCCCCTATGGATATAGAAAGGTAAGTCCATATATAACACACACATGTGATTATGCAGGCTATATTCTTACCAATGAGCCAGCCGTCTCTCACAGCTCCATCCTCCAAACGCGTGCCATGCGCCGTTGTGCGCCGTATGGAAATTGGATATACTCTGGCATTAATTTAATGATACCTCTGAGAACTGCAGGCAGGATGCGTCAATTTACATAGATAATTCACAATTATGAGTTTAATCTGAATCTTAATCCCGCCAATTGCCAACTAATTTAACTAAATATGTTATATTTTTAATCGTTTGTCATGTTTATATCACATGTTTCAAAGGCATCTGCGTATTGTGTACATAACAGAACGCATTATGAATTAAAATTGTAATTTCCAACAGTGACGAGCATTATTTATATGCGTTCTTAAATTTACACAAGCACTACGTGTGGTCAGCAGCATGTGTAGATTTTGTTAGTAGCTACGAAAAGATCGGAGCTACTAAAATATTGATGAATGCGGAGATGCACGTAAATTTCCGTCTGCGAACGGTTTACACACAAATTCGTTCTGCTCACGTTTCATGAATGAGGCCCACTGACTCTAAATGCCCGTCTGTGTTAATGAGAGCATACATGTTTGTGTGTCTCTGTGTGTGATACCCGATTCTGGATAAACGATTAAGGATAATGAATGGATGTTCTGTAAAAAAAAGTTTTCATATCAGCACATATGAGTAAATATACATGCAGATAATGATAGATACCGGTATGTCTGTGATAAAATCAGCCGACTAATAAATCGGTCTGGCTCTAGTTGCAATCCATCTGTCAAACATCAAACATCTGTGGAATTTAACTTATCCAAATGTGTTTGCAATGATTCATCATGAACAGTTATACGCAGTAACAAAAAAATAATCTGAACTTCAGAAAGTTTCAAAGGTATTTGATGTGGAGCTATCTCATGTGGAGACAGACTTGAAGTCGTGACCTACCCCTCCATGTTATTCTTTTGTTATTAACACACACACACACACACACACACACACACAGGAGTGAGAGGTGAGACCGGCCTCGGGGGCAGTCGTCCACGTTAGAACCTAATACAGTGGTATTTTAAGGTTTCCCTGCCAAAAGCAACCCTGCAGCTGTGTGCATGTCTCTGTATGTGTGTGTGTGTGTAATCAAAGGTACTGTAGCACCGTGAATTTAGCCTCAGGGCCGAGTGAAAAGTAAGCATGGCGCACCTGCAGGAAGTTAGATAGAAAGGAGGGAGTCTGAATACTTGAGCTTCACTGAGGGAGAGATGCACTGCAACAATGATAGAAGTCTTAAACTAGCACACAGTTTTCGGAGACTTCCATGCAACTTACTCAATTCTGTTTTTGCAAATGCAAATTCTGTTTTAACAGTCTGATATGTGGAGCAGACACTTCTCTGCATTTTCTCTTTAAACTTTTCTCCTTTCACCACTGCCTTCTCTCTCACCCAACAGCGTGTCAGCAGGTCATTCACTTCAACAAGCCACGTCAGTCAACTGTCGCACCAACTCACAACTGAAGTCTATTTTAGGCAAGGCCGTTATTTAAAGCTGAATTTGAAAATCTCAATGTCACTGATCCTTTATTAAGTGTAGGCCTGTACCTTTAAGAAGTTAAACCTCTGAAGTGCAGGAGATTTTGGTTCAAATTTTTCAACTTCCTATGCATTCTGTTTCTGTTTAGCGTCTTTCAGTCTGTCCTTACATCAAATGCTTGGCTCCTTTTTCTCGACACAAACTTGACTATCAGTCAGATTTTTCATTTTATTTTAATTAACAAAGTATAAAGCTACCAGGAACCGAAAATACAAAAAAAAGACACAGGTGTTTATGGAAATGTACCATTTTTAAAAACCATTTATACACACAAAAACGTAGTTTTTATTGTAGAAAGAAAAGTTAAATTTTAAAAATGGTCTAATAACATAAATGGCACACTGTGAAAGCTCCTATGATTGCACTTTCAACTGACTTTCTCAGTTTGTCTACATATCATATATAAATAAAGTTATTACTGTAAATAAAATGTGTATTTTCAATAAATAGATGGACTCCAGAGGGTTAAGTATAGGCCTGTACCTTTAAGAAGTTAAGTTAAACACATACACCGCAGTAAAAACGACAATAGACTGTTATAATTGAGTATATTTCCCAACAAGACAGCCATTATTCCACTAATAAGTTTTTCAAAGACGCAGGTAAGGCAGTAAAGACACACTAAACACACAAGCACAATAAAAGAGTGAAGTAATAGACTTACCGTCTCTCCTGACGTTGCCCCTCATCACTTTGGCGGTTGAGACCTGACAGCTCGTGAGCCCGGTTATAGTCCCCAACAATAAAACCGTCCACATCTGGATAACCACTGGTCCACTCATGCTGATATCAAACTCGTACACGCGTTAATGTGGCCCAAATAAAATGTTATTTAGCCTACTCAAAAAGTAAAATATAGAAAAGCAGTAGAAAAGTAGCTAAATTTCCAATCAGCGACTTAAAGCTGTCAGGATCTCTCCTCAGAATGAGAGCCACTTGTTGACTCCGTTACCAGACGCCTGACGCACACCGTGTCCCGTCTCGTGCCCCCAAAATCCAAGTAGTTGTCCTGTGAAAGTTACGCGCCCCGCTGAACTCCGGAACAATGCAGTGCAGGTGGAGGATAATATAGCTCCGTTCACGGTCAGACATAAGCTGGAGGCGCCGAACTTCTTATCGCCGCGGAGCGAATAAATTCTGAGGAGTCACTGAGAAATATCCGGCATAGTTTTACTGCTTTCTGTCAGACGCGTCTGTGCTCACAAAGTCCGCGCTTCAAACTTTGTCAACTGAGTGGTGCGCGCTCACGGTGTGTGTGTGTGTGTGTGTGTGTGTGTGTGTGTGTGTGTGTGTGTGTCCCACCATAGTTTTTGTAAGTTTCTGTAATCTATCTATCTATCTATCTATCTATCTATCTATCTATCTATCTATCTATCTATCTATCTATCTATCTATAAGTTAGTTGATTTAAAGTCCTAAATAAGCTAAATAAATATCACAAGTAAAAGTATTCTTTAATATTAGCATTAATATGTACTTACTGCTGTAGATGTTTAAGGTTGTCTTTGATTTCTCTTTGTCTTATTAAGAGTCAACTTTTCATGCTGTCAGAAAAAAAAGACCTGTTTGATTTGTAATAATGGATTTTCAGCTGAACAAGAGGGTTTTTAAACAGTTTATATAGCTTAAGAAGGAGGATACTTTTCTCAAGACATAAATGAACATATTTCCTACTGAGATGGAAAGGAGTACAAATATAAAGTAGCAGAAAAACAACAACTGTTAAGTCAAGGTACTTAATTATATTCCACTACTGTTTATTTACAACCTTATGAAAGTGTTGGCGTACTTCCTCCTCATGCACCAAAGAGGGAACATTTCTAAAGGAAACCCTCAGAGTAGAGCACAGGAAGGGTCACCACAGCTCAACTCTAGAGAGAGGAAGTCTCTGGAGCCGGTTCTTCACTGGTCGGCATTACACAGAGCACTGAGGAAACAGCTGACGTGACTTCACTCTGAGGCCATTACATACCATTTATCAGTCCTATAGGCAGAGGATATCTGTAATAGTGGCAGTAAAGCACACAAATGATTTTTTTCATTGTATTTATAGAGCAAAGTGGTTTAATAATTTAAAAGAATATTAAAAAGGAATAACCATAAATGACAGAGTCTGTTCCGTCACTCTGTGATTTTATCTTCTTCAGATCACTTTTAAAATAAGCTTACACAACTTGCCTAACACAACACAGATGACATGATTGCACTTGTTGAGGATTCTATTAAGTTAATCCTTGAAATGGATTGCCAGGAATCGTTCAATAGGCAGCTTTGTGTGAAGCCAAAAGCAGACCATTTCAGACAGGCATCACATTTGGGGGTAATTTTAGCGAGTACATTTCAGAGTGATTTATCCGCCATTGTAAAATGTCAAGGTGTTACATGCTGTACTCGCAGCCAAACAAACACTTCAACTGAGTTTATAAATGTGTTTCTGACCAGACGGGTTCCACTTAAGGCACACACTCATTCATTTTCTGTTTTGGTCACTTTCACACTTCCTGTCAGCATCTTTGCTCTCACTTCTCGTCACCCGTGCCCACGCGCACCATCACGTCTCATTTTAAGACTTAGTTAGACTTTATGGGATGAACTTGCCAACTTGAGGTTTCTGCTGACTCAGCGCAAAGCCTTCTTCCCATTACCCAGCAATTGACTAATGAGTAATGCAGCACCTTTAAAACTTAGAACCACTTAGGGAATGATATAGGTTATTAATAGAGAGGGGAAATTAATTAAAATTAAAAGCTATTAGACCACCCTGCTGAGCTTCAAAGGCAAAAATGCACCCGGGGAGTGAATTTGTAAGTACACATAAAGAGCGCTGGTGGGCACAGATGCATTGTACGCCATGCCTGTTCATGATGCGCACATGTGCACGCTGACACACACACACACACACACACACACACACACACACACACACACACGCATTTAAATCTTCTTCTTCCCTGTTGAAACTGCAATCTGTAATAAGACAGAAGCATAGCAGTATCTGGACATCAACATAGGCAGTAATTTCACACATGAAGACAATGAACGATGACAGACACAGAGCAGAGACAAGCCGTGAAACAATACTGCAAATTTAGCTCCTGACAGAAGGTTGTACTGCTTAACAGAGCATTATTACTATTCAGTGGATTACAGTGCAGTGTCAGTAGCAGAGATAATCTTACTGTATTTTTCAGTCTTTCTGTCTTTCTATCTGTGTGTCCACAGCATGTGTCAGCTTGAATGATCTGGCATTCGTCTTCCAAAAACATCAACTACTAAGTGAAAAGGTGCTGGTTTAATCCTCATCTCTGATGGACCTGTTGTTGTTGCTGAGGTTCCCTTTAGCAGAGCTCTGCACCGAGCTATGTCTGATGCAAATGTTAATATCCCAGAACAAGATTTTATATGCAGCGATGGGTATTGCTTTAGGGTCAGTCCCTACCAACTCACTTTTTTAGACTTCTCAGTTCATATCATGGGTTAAAAACAAAAAAAATCATGTAAAAACTTCATTGGCCATGCAAAATCCCTTAGTTCTACTCCAAATACTTTATTGCAACTACTTTACTGTTTTTTATGCATCTTTAATAAATATCAGAATCAAATGAGGTTGCAAGAAAGTGTAAAACTGGTGGAGATACTAAATATGAATAAAGTGTTATTACAGCTAGAAGTTATTTGGTCCTGCATGAAAAAACGAGTGACACTGATCTTGCTAAATATAGCTTCAGAACTGAAAAAAAACACACCAACCAAACAAAAAAAACACACATTTCCATAAAAAGTTTTGAATAAATTAAAATAATCCTTCTTGGGAAAATAGTCAAAATATCTTATTGCTAAATATGGCACTTTATATCTGTGGCACTGTGCAGAACCAAACAACTTGTAGATGTGATAGAACTAGATTCATATTACACACAGTATGAAAACTGGGTTGCAAAAGATAAAGATAAGAAAAAATGTATTTTTGTTTATGTGAGTATGTGACAAACTAGATGGCTCGGCATGGAATGACCCTTTTTTTTTATTATGATAGCAAATGCCACTTTAAAATATATGTTACACATCTAAAAAGTCCAGTGTTCTGAGGTTGTGCTGTAACAGATTATATTATTGATTTACCTAGATGATCTCTACTGAGGCAGATCAGTGAACTTAATGCCTAACTAAGTGGTAAGCAAACCCTAAATTACAGGTTTGTGGGCTTTGTTGAGGTGTGGCTGGCTACAGTTATAAAGTTGTTGTTTTCCCTCTGTTGGAGTCATTGTGCTATGATAAGTGATCCATGCTGCGTCTTCTACAACTTTTTAGTATTTTTTTTTTTTTTTTTTACTTGAACTATGCAACAAAAATTGAGCATGCAGCTGCATTTTTTAATTTACTTTTGTGTTACACAATAGTGCAAAATGTTAGCTGGTGCTTAAACCATTTCTCATCACTAGAGACAGACTGGCCTTTCATCAGTCTTATTATTCGGTATTTTAGGCTTTGTGTTTTAACCCTGTTACTCACCTATTGCACCATAGAACTGTCTTATTGCACTTTTTCATCAGGAGAAAGTAGCTCCAATGAATACTCTTCACACTGAGCTCTTTAAATCATTCAGAAACATTGCCATTTATTTCCTGATTGTATTTTTTCTGATTTTATTTTGTTACAAATTGCAGAAATAGATATCTTAAAAACAAATATATTATTATCTATTACAATTTTTTTTTTTTTTTGGTGAGCCGCCATAATGTTTTGTTGTTGAGTGTACTGGGGCAATGTTCGTACTTGCATATTTCGATAATCCACAAAGTCATGCCAATTAATTTAACTACTGTGTTACACACACACACACACACACATAATAGAGTGTCTGGTTTTGATCCAGTAGGCCGGTTTCCCAGAAGTGGTGTGGTCCTAATAATATGAGTGTGTGTGCAAGGACACACATGTTTGTGTGTGTGTTTGAAGCTTATTATATGAAGAACAGACCTCCTCAGGTTTTGTGTCGTAGGCCCATGTTTGTTTCATCAATGAGATGAAGACTTTGGCAACAAGAGGGAGAAGAGATAGACAAAATACATTCCAACAAAAGATATATTCGGGAATTAAATAAGGATACCAGAATCAAAATGAGGGCAAGCTCTTCTTTTTTGGGAAAGATAGGATGGAACAGCAAGGAAATGGAAATAATGGGCTTGATTATGAGAGAAAGACAGAAGGTGCTGTCAGATAGTCGTTATCATTTGATACACACATTCTGTATCTCAGTATGTGTATTTTGGTCTCCATCGCCTGTCCTTACACACTTGTATTCATGCATGCTTGTGTGGGCTTAATGTGTAAGTTTGCAAGAAATCTTCAACCTTGATTTTGTTTAGCTGAGGAATGACTCACACATGCAGTGTAGGTGTAGAAAACTGCCTTTTATACGTGACTGAAAACTGGTTTTAATGCAACTCTCTGGGCAAAAGTTCAAATTAAAAATCATGGCATGCTTTAAAAATGTAGAAACATTTCGGTTTGAAATGCCAACATCTCTGCGGGCACTCGACATCACATGTGCCCCCCACTAATAGCCCAGATATCACAGGTCAAAGGTGAGCAGGGCAAAGAGCATTGTTTCTTTTCTTCCTCGTTTTTTTTTTATTTCTGTGCCTATTTCTTCTTTTGTCTTCCCTGTCTCATCCTGCTTACCTCTTCATCCTTCTATCCTCTGGCTTAATGTCAGATGAAGGGGGGATTAGCTTTGGTAGAGGGAGACGTGACCAGTGTTTTATTGCGGATGTGTGTGTGTGTGTGTGTGTGTGTGTGTGTGTGTGTGTGTGCGTGCATATTGTTTTAGTTTAAGTTTTAGTTTAACTTGTGGATGTGGACTCACAGAACCAGTTTGTATGGAGCCCTACAGAACCAGTGGAAAGTGTTTTGAGACATGATTTCT
The DNA here is from genome assembly GCF_030273125.1 of Centropristis striata. Classification (NCBI taxonomy): domain Eukaryota; kingdom Metazoa; phylum Chordata; class Actinopteri; order Perciformes; family Serranidae; genus Centropristis; species Centropristis striata. Next base: position 31,161,301 of record NC_081520.1, on the reverse strand, counting down.
GATACTTATCTTGCCGGGAGTACTTGCTGCTATTGCAGAACTTTGTGACACAAATTCAAGCTGACCACAGCAGCTATTCTCTTTGAAGAAAGAAACTTACCAACTTTTAACAGCCTGCAGGAGGTTAGTCTTTGATAGTGAAATCATACATTCTGGGGCTTGCACCACCTGAAACTCCGAAATGCCTTCTCCAATTGCATATATAATTAAATAATATATTTCCTACAAGTACATTTTGATTTTTGATATGCTTTTCTGTTGCTTAGTGCAACGTTATAGTCACAGATACAACTTTTTGGAGTTGGGCCGTTAACCCATCATTTATTTAATTCTATATAGATTATGATTGTCAAATTAAAGCAACATATTTCCTTCACCTATTGTTTAATTTCCCGTACGCCTTAAATGTGTCTGCTCAGGTCAGAGTGGCAGATTCCTCCAGGTTCCCACAGTAACCTTCCTTTCTTGGCTACCCTCTGGGAATCTCTTAATGAGCTCAACATCTGTGTGTGTATGAACACGCAAGTGTGTGCCTTCCCATGTATGTGTGTCACAATATGAGCAGCAGGGCATGCAGGTCTGTGTGGCTGGTTGCATATGCTGTGCTTGCATTATTGTGTGACTGTGTAGGAGGAGAGAGGTGAATGCACCACTGTGGAACATGTGAGTGTGTATGTTTAGGTAACTTAAGTGTGCGTGTGTGCGTGCGTGCGTGCGTGCGTGTGTGCTGTCATGCTCTGTTCAGCCGTGTTCCACTCCCAGTTTTCAGTAATTAGAGATTCTGTAACTACAGGCTGAGTGACGGCATCCTGTAGTCAAGAGGGATGTGACCCTGTGACCATCTGAAGGTGACTCATATTCACCCTGAACACACAATAGACACATACAGAAATCACCTCTCATTCTGGCAACATGAGAGTCTGATGCAGTATTGATTGATCGCTCTTTTCCACCAGTATAATGAAGACTTTACTGAATACAACTTAACCTTTATCTCAAAACCTATATCCAAATGTATAACTATTTTCTAAAAATAATATAAAATTCTTTGATTTGTGGAGTATCTATTTAACAGAGTTAAAATTACAGTGCAGGACCTTTACATATGAATTAATGTCTGTTACATTCAAGCCCCTGCCAACCAAGCTAAAAAATTTGCTGATTAAGCACATGATATGACCACCATGGTGTGCATTTTACACAGGTGGACGTCAGTTATATTTGTTTAAATGTGTGTTGTGTAACTGCAGTTAGAGAACTGTTTATGTGTGCAGATCATCAGTTTGTAGCTGTATTAAGCTGGCTTGATAGACATACACACAGGAATGCATACATATATGAAAATACATACATGCAGACACAATACAAAGTAGCTCTATCTGAATCAGCACGCACAAACACACACGCACGCACACACACAAGACAAATACAGGCTCTACACAGGCACAAATATAAACAACAACAATGGAGCATATAATCAGACATTGTAGTCAATAATGAGTGTACTTAAAATAACCAGTTAATGCATAAGGGTTCTGACACACATAGAAAACATACAAGCACCTCCATGAATAAACCACACACACAGAAATACATGAATCAGATGGGAGCACATGTTCTCAAACACTCTCTCACACATACACACAAAGCAGTGCAGAAAACATGGTTAAATACACCACTTCCATGAACAAACAAAATACTAAGCATACACAATTCTCCCCGACAGAGCAGATAAGACTTAATTGCCTTAGCTCCTTATTATCAAACACACAGCAGAGTCATAAAATGCAAAATTAAGCCCTTTACGGTCATTACAAGAAAATAAAAGACTTTATTTAGTGCCTAAGCGTTGAATACCACAATAAAACACAGGCACAGTTTGCACACCGGGATCCAGATGCAATTTATGTTGCATTACAATGGAATATTTCACATTATTTTCTTAAATTTAAATGTCGTCTAAGTCTATTGTTCAGGGATGAGGCAATTTTAATTGTCGCTTTCTACATGTTTTGCCTGCACAAGAACTAAGTAATCTTGGCATACTTCAAGATCAGAATGATATTAGTACACGGTAAATGGTCTTTCACCCAGGGGAACGGCGTTCATCTCCCATGTGAAAACAAAAGTAAACGACGTGATTCAAACAGTTAATTAACAGTTAACTTTCTTGCATCACATTTTTATGTAACTACTGTATGACTAACCAGGAACTTTTTTGCCCTAAACCTAAATCAGTGGATTTGTAGCCTAAATTCAACAAAACTGCATTTTTTTAAACAAAAGCAAACCTTACGTCTTGGAATCCTAATGAAAATGCTCCTGTGCATCAGTGGTGGAATGTAACTAAGTACATTTACTCAAGTTCTGTACTTAAGTACAATTTTGATGTACTTGTACTTTACTTGAATATTTCCATTTAATGCAACTTTATACTTCTACTCCACTCCATTTAACTGACAGCTTTAGTTACTTTTCAGGTTGAGATTTAGGATAAAAAACGTGATCAATTTAAACTGACATTGTTAGACATTAGACATTGTGATTTTTAATCAAACCTTGTAACAGTATATTAATAGGTTAAAATGAGCCCTATCTTTACAACATTAAAATGTTGCTTACATAGATGCGTCAATATAAATAATTTAACAATATATTTGGAATATATATAACAATCTGAGTGGGTCAATTCTGCATAACGAGTACTTTTACTTTTGTTACTTTAAGTACATTTTGATGCTGATACTTTTGTACTTTTACTTCAGTAAGTTTTGAATGCAGGACTTTTACTTGTAGTGGAGTAATTTCACAGTGTGGTATTAGTACTTTTACACAAGTAAGGGATCAGAATACTTTTTCCACCACTTCTGTGCATATCATATACATGCAAAGTTGGATTTTGGTGTATGTTTTGCATTTAATCTGAAAGTGTAAGGTTGTGGTATTTGTATGCTGGGTTGTCAATATATACAGTTTTAGGTAATGTAATGGGGGATCAGTGTATTACAAAAATATTCAGCATTTAACACACAACAATGTCGACTTCACAATTAACAGTCATCCTTATGCAACACATTCACTCCGCCACCTGATTGCAGCATGCTTGTTTTTGGGTAATTTTTAGTTGGTCAGTAGGCTTCGGGGAATTTTTTTTGAATGACGATGAATGTCAACAAACAGTAGGCACATTTTATTGCTTTTTTAAATCAAAATGTAAACCATGGAAATCAGATCTTCCAATAATATATACAGTCATAGAAAAAATGATCAGACCACTGTTTTCTCAATTTCTTGTTCATTTTAATGCCTGGTACAACTAAAGAAATGTACCTTTAGGTGTACCAGGGATTAAAATGAACAAGAAATTAGAGAAAACAAGGGTGGTCTAATATTTTTTTCCATGACTGTAAATGCACACAACACAACAACAAATGTCAGCCATGAAATAATTGAAAATCTGTTTAAACCAAATATGCAGTTAGAAGCTAAAAACAGATGATAAAAAGATAAATGTTCTTCATATCCTGCCAGTTTATTGTGATGAACCCGCAAAATTATTCAGCAACATGCTCCTACAGCAAGGTCATCATTACTCACAGTCCGTGGGGATCAGGTGGTGGAGGAGAAGGTGGGGGTCGGATGTTGGCATTAGCAGCACCAGTGGCGGGCAGCACTCACAGCTGCAGGTAATTGGGTTAATTAAAGTCTGATGATTAGGGAATTGTTTCAGTGTGGAGTAAGAGAGGGGAAGAGTAGCTTTAAGCTTGAACCAGGAGGGCCAGACCTCTGTAATCTTGAATATAGGGAAGGACGGAAATATATGAAAAAATATATTTCTTCATGCTATCTGAGGAGTGCCATTTTTTTTAGCTTATGTATTTTACAGAACAACCAACCGACTGCTCAGAAATGACTGTCGGAGCTTAAATATACTGTGGGAGAAGGATTTGTGGATGTGTGATGGAGGAAGAGAAGTGGTTTTATAATTTATATTTATGTATATTTTTTATCCAGCAATGGTGGAAAAAAAAACATAAGGCAATATAGAGGTAAATTCACTAATACAAAACAATCTATAGATATTATTGCACCATGCACACCACTAAGACTTGATGGGAGTCTTAGTGGAGGAAGGAATAAACACACAAAAATGTAGTTATTTTCCACATAGTAAATATGTTTTGGCTGTGTCATTTGTTTTTATCACAGCCTTGGATATGTCAAAGATTAGCGACAAAATTGATTTGGATGCATTTTTATTTTTTCTCTAGTCTCAGATTTAAAATGTAAAAACCCTTTTTGTGTGTTTTTTCTTTGAAAAAAAGTGACATCATGTAATCAAACTGGCATTTAAAGGGTTAAAATCCTCAAAATCTTTGAATCTTTGGTAGTTTTGAGCAGGGCTGAAGTCATTTAGAAGTTTAATATTAATCTGTTAACAATCTGTTTAATATTAAGTGTTTTTTTGGAAGTGGACATTTTAAGCATTGAGGGCCTGAAAGGGTAGTAAATTAAAGTGGGCTCAGAGGGTTAATATACAGCAATTTGTGTTGGAAATTTCAGAAAGACAGGCACCATTATTCACTGATGTGCATATTGGGGGGTTCTGAGGCAGTGTTTCTGTGTCTACTGAGTCTGGTACCGCTGTGATGCAGGTGTTGGATCATAACAATATCTGAAATCTTTTCTATTACAGCAGAGATGGTGGGAAACACATAAAATATGTTTTCAATAGCAGTACAATGGCTGATTTTGTTAAAGAGAATGCAAACATTTTTTGAAAGGTGGAAATAAGCCCATTCTTTCCATAGTTTTTATTGCTTATTCCCCCATTATGGAGGTGAATGTTGCCATTTGCACTGATTTATGAGACGCCAGAGGCACTGGCTCTGAAAATATTCTTCTTGCACTCTGAAAACTAAAGGTTTTTGCCAAAACTCTTGAAATGCAATGTAGCCTTTACTAAAAAATAGTTGCTCTACTTGTCCACTTGCAGTGTTGATGAAGTGGCTCCTATTCCTCCCTTTGATAGAGAGCTCTGATGTTCAAACTACCTCAGCCACAGGACACATTATTATTTAAATTATATATATTTTGGTGTTTAAAGGAGCTCCAGGTTGAATTGTAGTTATATTCAAAGATGAATAGCCAGCCGGTTTGCAGGCCGGGCTGAGGTAAGATGTGTAAGCAGCTGTGTGTGTGTTCTACTCTTTAGTTTAACTTGTCTGATTTAACTCGGGCAGTGTGTCATCATGATTTATAAAGTGCACACACTGTGCATAATTTAGCTGACCAGAAAGAGTGTCTAACTGATGTTGACATTATAACTGATAGTCTGCTTCAACAGTATATTAATAAATGTGTCTATACACTTGTATGTGTCAGACAAAGATCTGTGGTTCAGATAAGTGGCTGGGAAGTTTGAATAATTAGTTGAATGTTAAAACCATCAGCTGATTTGACTCACACATGCAGATGTATAGCTTTTTTCTCCAGCCTGTTCTCCTGTCGTTAATATGTTAGTAACGTTAATATAGGTTGTTTGTACAGGCAGCGAAAAACGAGCTATGTCTCTGTATTTCACCGACCGCTGTAATGCCATCTGGCTGACGTAATAGTGATTGAAATCCAAGTGAAGTTTGTAAGGGCGGATTCCCGCATTTGGATGGAGGATGGGGTGGTGAATGGGTTGAACAAGCAGCGGACTTTCAGCCCGGAGAGCGGGGTTTGCGTCCTGTGTGAAATCAAAAGTAAACTATTTTTAACTTAAGTTACGTTGTTTACTTAAGTTACATTGTTTACGTAAGTTACGTGAATCACATTTTTTTTAACGTAACTTGCAGCAGTCACGTCCCTTGTAAATACTTCATTTACATACATTTATTTGCTGTTTAAACTGTCTCTTACAAATCCTTACCAGACGTTTTTTGCACTAAACCTAAGGTCAGTAGTTTTACAACATAAATCCACAGAAACTGCAGCCTTTTTTTTTTTTACAACCGCACGTGTGCTATTTTTAGAATGTGCTGTTGTAGCTCTAGCCGTCCCGAGCCACTGTACGTGCCTGTGTGCCGTAATATATGGTACTGACAAACGACCTCTTCTGCCGTTTCTGTTGGAGAACTTGTTGTTGTCTCTCAGTATTTTTGTACAGTGTGTATACGTTTCTAAATCACAACATGTATTGAAAAAAAAAATCACTTTTTATGTTTGCACACCTGCAGCACATTATGCAAGTCTATGAATGAGGATTCTTGTGTGTTTGCATGTTTGTGTGTGTGTGGGCATCCAGGGTTGTGTTTCTCATTCCCTGCGGAGGAGGAAATAGGCTTCAGAAATGTCAAGAAGCCTCCGATGGCCCATTAATCCCTCAGCTTCCCTGTGCTTCACTGGTGGTCTGCAGAGATATTTAGAATGTTACGTGACAGGATAGCCTGATGCTCAATACCACACACACACACACACACACACACACACACACACACAGACAGACAGACAGACAGACAGACAGACAGACAGACACACACACACACACACAGGGACAAGGACAAGGACTCAGTCTCCACTTCACTCTCTTTTCATGTAGCTCCCTCGTTCTCTATTAAGCTGTATAGTTCTGTTTGCTGTTAATGCTTCTGAGGAGTCCGGATTATATGGAGAGTGGGATTCCCAGATGTATACATTTCCAAAATCCAGCCAAGCCTGAAGGGCATCCATTCCGTACAATATTCCCCATGTAGCTTTTGATGGGAATGTGCCACTGACTGTCAAAACTTATTCTTGACTTCAGTGTCAAACTATTTAAAGCATCCTCAGGAAGGGAATATACTGCGCTGCCATCATCTGCTTTGAGAAGGAACAGTCATTGCTGTTGGATACTAGAGAAATCAAATTTAAAGAAATGTAATAAGAAATACATTGACTTACATTTTCTCTATAGTGTGGAAAATCCAATTTATGACAGAGAGTGTATCTGTATTGGATGTTAATCACCTGCCACTTACAGCAGTGCGATACTCTCCACCTTTTAAATCAGTTTTACAGTAAGGAGTGCACTCTCAGTCGACTGAAATATTTCTGCAACATAAGTTTAGAGAGAGTAGATGAAATATATTGTTTATGTTGCTACAAACTCCACAATGACATTAAACTTGTGTGATTGATTTACTGACGATACATTGTGTTTTACTGGCATTTTCCAAAGCATAAAGACATAATCTGTTAAATAAAAAGGAAATAGTGTTAAATGCCGTTTAGTAACTTTGTATAATTAAGGGCACACACTAATCTTGTTTCTGAACTAAAACCTTAAGTATTCATAGGAAAAGTGACTTCACAGTACCATCCCTTCATGCTCTCTAATTATTCTGAAAAATAATTCCTAAATGCTGCATTCCTCATTCGGGGCTCAGTGGAATCAGGTCAGTGACCTTATTTTGCATTAAGTTTAACATTTCTTTAAACTTTATTTATCCAAGGAAAGTCTTCTCCAACAGTGCCCTATTTTACATTCATAAACTACCTTTTTGTATATTCACAACAGGGAGCTACTGCTGACCACTGAGCTGCTCCACTGAAGCAGATGGGGGTTTATAAATGCTTAGTAAGTGTTGTTTTTTGCTTAATATAAAGGACCAAACCAAAATGTATCTTCTGAAAAGGCATTCTTCTGTCATAGTTAGGTAACTGCTACCCAAATAAATGATAGAAAAACAAAAAAAAAAACTTCATAATTGCTGCCATGGTTCATGGCTCATAAAGCCCCTTCACTGTTCTTAAAACCCAGTAAACCATAGACTGTATAAACAATGGACGTAGTGACCGTGACATCACCCGTTGGTTTGTGGCCCGTTTGAGGCATTGAGTTCAGTGTTACACTCATCTCCATCCTGTGACGCCATCCTGTTTTCGGAAACGGCGAGCAGACCATATTTGGACTGTAGAGGAGCGAGAGGGATCTGACGACAACCGACTGAGAAAAGTCGCTGCTAATTCATGTTAGCATTAACTGGAGCATTAACTGGGATGTTAATTTTGGCAAAAAACAAAAACAAAATGTTCGTTAGACTCTGAGTGTCTGTTCGTCCAACCAAACGCTGAACAATTTTTAATAAACAAAATATTCAAATAAACTGTCATTAAGTGAAAAATACAAATCAATGTTGTTCTTCAGTGACATTAAGCAAAATAATTACCAAGCATCACACTGACGCAGTGGAAACAAAGCAATGACATGATTTCTCTTGCCCATAGGTCAGCATTGTTGCAGTTACATTATAACCACATATGTATTTAGAGTTTCTACCATCAGCTATTATTCTTTTCACTTCTTACTTGCTGTTGTCACTTAAAAACTGTTGGTACAGTGTAGCCCGGTTGCTGGGTAGTGGCCAAGCTACATTGTAGTGAAAATGATAGCTAGCAATTAACAACAAAGCTAAAGAAAAAAGAAGCATAATAGAGAGCAAAATAATGAAATATTTTTGTAGGCCAACCTGGAAATAGCATCTTCATGGGGTCTATTGAGAATACACCTATGAGATTTGCATTTGATTTTGGATCATTGCTGATAAGCTCTTTGGCAAACACAGGTTTCTGATGCTTATGTGTTTTGTTCTGCAGGATAATGTTCCTTTACAAAGGAACACCACTTCTATGATGTTTGAGCCGACGAAAGTAAAAATCTAACGTTATGCTATCGTGAACTACACCATGGTCGCATGACTTGAACGTCACTTCTGTCGACTTCAGTTGGTCTCCAACATGCTAACAAGCAGTTTTGACAAGCTAGCGAATCTGTAGCCTAATGAATTGTTTATTAACATAATTTACAATCTACAAGAGTTTGCTAGAGCACAGAAAAACATGACTAGAGGCTGTGAGGTGGACGAGTGAGAGTTCCCAACCGTGTCCGGTATGATGACGTTTAATGTCTCCGACAACCGCTGTAGTCTCATTTAGCAACTTGTTAGCAACTGCCCTTTTAAAGACACGTAAAATCAAAATTTACAAGTGGGGGTATTTAATAATGTGGTTTATGTTGTACAATAAAATATGAACATCTCTTCAGCTTGTGTTAACCACAGACCTTATTTCAGGCATCAAACCAAAACCCATCAAAAGTCCTCATTGAGTTTGAGAGGATAGACCGCAAGGAGCTAAAATGCTAACTTTTTCTTCAGGGTTTAATAACTAATTCCAGTGGCGCTCTATAGGTTACAAATTGTTTTTAAAAATCTTTCGCCCTGGTGGATGATAAATTATTTTTTCTTCAGTTAATTGTAATGCGGTCACAGCTGTGTGTTTATGGAGTATTTGAAGCTTCAAACACTTTTGAGCGAGTTATAATCAAGATCTGCTACTAACCGTTTCATAACTCGTGTTATACAACCTCGAGGTAAACAAACTTAGAAACTGCTGACTTCCAGAGTAACAGAAGACAGCAGCTGTTAGCTGTGAGCTCAGAGTTCAGGCTGGGTGAGTGATGTTGAACTCTCTTAAGGAACCACTACAGTCTGAGGGTCACCAGCACAAGAAAGTTTTTTAGATTTGGTTGTTTAGCTTTTCTCAGACTGTGAAATTTTCTTGATTATGCAGTTTCAGCCAGTGCTTACTGCACCCAGTCCTAGAGGCTGTTTGTCACCACCATTAAAACTGATTACAAATGCAGCCACTGCCATACTAAAAGTAATATGATAGTGAATCAAGTGATTTATGATTGTATGTCAGGTTTTTGAATGTGATGGGGCTACCCTTACACACAGTGCATAAACAAACCACTGACACATTGAACAATGGATGTTTAGTGTTTATTTTTCCTCACCTGCCCAGGGCACACCAGACTGTAAAAGGCAGGGAGATATCTTGAACAAATAAGTCCAAACAATGACGAATGAGATACTCATAACTGTGGACAATTTAAAGCCCCCTGTCCGCCTGATATGTTATATATATTTCTAGAATGAGGAAACGGGAGGGCTTATCAAACGTTAGTCTGTCTTCCTGTCCAGCAGCTGCAAACTTTTGAGCCACCCTGAAAATACCATACTAATGAAAAATGTTGTCCCTAAAAAAATATTAGGATCGTTTTTTAAATATCAGCTGAGTAAAATAACACCAATGTCATGCTATGTGTAACTGAGCACAGCAGCTATACTTTGGACAAGGTTATTATTTTTGATTATAATGCTAATTTTACTGTGTTTAATGCCCAATTGTTATTATTTTTTTATTTACAATGTTATGCAAGTTATGTTCTCCTAGTTGCATGTTTCTTCCTCCAGTATGCACACACATTTCAGAAACAAATAGGAAAGATGGATATACTGAACATGTAGAGTAATATAAATGACTTTTTTTTCTTGGCCCGTGCCCAAACTGTTGCTTGAACAATAGAAAGATTGATATTATTTTGTTGTGTCCCACCCCTGGGACAAACAAACAGGGCAACAACTGCCAGTGTTCACATTCCAATCATTTATCAGCTAATTATTCATTCCCCTCCGGCTGATAGAGCAATATGATTGGCACAAAATAAATACATACTGTGAACAAAGATGGTGAAATCCTTCTTGCAGTGCGCAGTAACACTCAGCTAAAAGAGATGTATTGCTTGGCGGTCCAAACGGCGGTGTCAGGCTGTTACTGCCATTTCACTCAGTGCACCTTCAGGCACTGAATGAAAGCACCCACTTACATTCACTTAGTGTGTATTACATTTTACAGTATATTTTCTTATTCTTACAGTCGAGGCCACGGGGTAAACGATTTTTTGGCAAGTTTTTCCACTGAGGGGGAATAAGTAATCATATCAGGGTGGTTTTCTTTGTGTGGAGGCAAAAAAGGGAGAAGATGGGTATGTGTTCGTGCCGGAGAGAGAGAAAGACACTGTCGGCATATAGACACAGAACGAGAGGTGGAAAAAGACAAGTAATGTCTGAGGGAGAGAGAGAAGGGGGGAGTTCTGCATATAAATGAATTGCAAACTCAAGACTGTGAGCATCGGGTATATCTACATTCAGCCAAAGTACACTGCTGATTCAGCTGGGATGATCAAACACTCTTGTCTTGTCTTGCATGCACAGATTCTCTGTCTTTATCTCTTCTGTCTTTTTATCTCTTGCTCCCTCCAATCACCCCTTTCTCTTTCTCTCCTTCTCCCCCTTTTCTTATCCCCTCTTATCCCTGTTTTTTTTTTTTATGGCTGCAAAGCTCAGTAAAGAGAGCGTTAGACAGCATCCCTCAGAATTCCGATTTATGTGCTGCGGGGCAAAAGTTCTCTGCAGCAGCTCCAGAGGGAGGAATCCGAGTCCAAGTACTTCCATCATGTAGTTATCTGTCTTGTTGGCTTGTTATAAAATGGAAGATGTTAAGCAACATTTGACTTTCTTTTGATCTTCCAGACTTTTCTTTTGCTTAAACAGAACACCTCATTGATTGATGAAGCATTTAATGGCTTTTTCGCAAAAAAAAGACAGCAGTGTTGGTCCGTGCACCTCTGAAATATCTTAACTAGTGTCAGATAGATTGTTAAGACATTTAGTAAGTACATTCATGGTCTTCAGACGATGAAGTCAAGTGACTGATTTTGGTTAAAAAGTAAGAAAAAATAATAATAATAGTTGACAACTAAGGCCCTGTTCAGACTTGACATTAAAATGTGTCCTGGGAGCTCTAATAGGGCTGTGGGATATGGACCAAAAGTCATATCACGATATATTTAGGCTGAATCCCGATATATAAAAGTGAGATCAAATGTTCAGTCAAAGTCAAAACCAAATATGACATGTCACAAGTAGTTTTATTGAAACCGTTTATTTAAGTGAACATAAATACTGTATAACAACAGGAATACCTTTTTTCAAAATCAAAGCTCCATAAAGTGCACATTTAAAAAATAAATAAATAAATAAAAAAAGCCTATGAAATTAAAAAGGCCAATCTTTTTCTGAAAAAACAATATTTATATGAGAAAAGAATAACGAACATTACAAAAGAACTAAATATGACAAACCCTAGTAAGGGCAGCTTTTATATATAAAGAAAGAGGAAAAAATTAACTATATCGATGTATGCGATATGGTCTAATTCCATATCCATATCATATATTTTTGTATTGATACATCGCTCAGCCCGAAGCTCCAATCATATGGACAGCTCTTAGTATTTAGTGCTCTTACTACCAACAGGGCCATATTGATGGATTGCTGTAACATTTTCTACAGATATTCAAGGTCCATGGAGGATGAATCTGACTGTATACGTTTCAATTAAGAGTCACTTTGCGGATTTGTTCAGTTTAACCGTCCAGTTGTCTTCAGGTCAAATTAGATCCTGTGAGAAGAGTTTCGCTGCAGTGAAGCAATGATAATTCAGCATATAAATTCATTTTGTGTTTGAATACATACTGAACACATCTATCCTACTGGCTTTGGTGACCCTCTTGATTTTTCCTCTACAGCCAATCATCAGGTCAAATGTTTAGTTTGTCCAAAACCAGCAAAACTAATGACATTCCCATCAGCCTCAGCTGCACATCAGCACACTAACATGCTAAACTAAGATTTTGAACCTGGTAATATTATATGTTACAGTTTTTCACAACCGCTATGACCCGTTTGTCAGAACCTTAAAAACTTTTTCAAAACTGTTAACGCACATCACACCTGATACACACAATCCCCCAAACAGTTAATTTCATGGTCAAAATCACCCAGTGTAACTAAACACAGACACACACTTCCAAAATACAATAATACACTAACACAGTTCACCAAATCTACCAGAACACTGACACAAGTTGTCTTCCAACAGAAACATTTAGTCAGTCACAGCACCGTGTCATAAAAAACACTGACAACTGATGGAAGAACACAAACCGAATCACTTTGCATGTTTCTTATCTACTTTTTTTCCTTTTTCTTTTACAATCAACAGATTATTGTATTGATCATACATGTAAATTAACCCTCTGGAGTCTCCAAAAGCTCCAAAGCATGACTTCTTCATCATCCAGACTAGAAAACAAAGCAGCGTGGAGCCCTACTGTAAATTTACCTCTAAAGTTCTGGCTGTAAACTCCATGAGGCCAGTTTCAGTTTGATGATGATATACCAAGTAAATCTGGAGACAAGCTCAAATATATTTAGTATAAAATGATAGAACTGGATGGAACCCTCTTACGTATATGTTGTATTTGCGACCTTTGTTCACATTTGCAACATTTACTGTAAAATTCTTTATTGAGCATGATAGTGTTTTGAAAGTAAAAAAAGATTCAAAATCACATTTTATGTTGGACTGAATGACTAAAAAAGACACAAAATGACTTACAAAGACATGAAAAGACATGAAAATGATTCAAAAATGGACAAAATAGCCTCCATAGAGACAATGTTTGTGATGATGTTCTTCATTTTTCATTTGTTGGCCATGAATTTTGGTCCTTTTTTGTACAACACTCAGTACAGAAAGTGAACGAGCCATGTCAGAGCAGCTTTGCAGAATGTTTACGTATGAAAGAAGAAGATAGTGAATGACAGGATTTGCAGTAAACACTTTACTGTATTGCAAATTAAAATGACTTACAGTAGAGTAAAGAGGTAAAAAAAAAATCAGCTGTCATTCATTACTGTATTGCCAAATAGACAAAAAGAAAAAGGAGCAGAAGCTGATCAATGTAATCTTCAATTCATTAGTTTTGAACATGAGGTTTTCTGTTTTGACAAACTGTGTGAAAGCATTTGAAAATTCACCAGTTAACATCTACGGTTTTGGTCTTGATTGAGCTTGTGTGTAAAAGGAGTTAAAACTCATTTTAAATGTGTAAAATGTGTGTATTTTGTGTCAAAAGAAGAAGAATTGTGTAAATTGTATCGCCCACACAGGCTGATGTTGTGGTAACTGTGTGAAGAGTTTTGAAAAAGCGGTAAAAGTATTGAACAACGGGTCATAGCGGTTGTGAAAAACTGTAATGGACAAAGTCAAACTTCAGTGTTCTAAAGCTTCTTGCATGACACTTCTCGTCTTCTAATAAATTATGTCCTATTATAAAGTGTGTTACTTTCTAACTCTTGTAACTTTTCTTGGATCCAGCTCTTCCTTCTTTCACATGTATTTTTCATTTATTCAATTACCGAACTCAACAACTCCTCATCTTTTCATCTCTACCCCTTCCCTCCTCTATCATCTCCGTTTCCTCCTCTTTACCTTTTGTCCCCTTACGCCTCCTCCTATCTGCCTCTCTCCCTCTCATCCTCTTTCTCTCACAGTCCTTTACCTCCTTCTCCCTCATCTCCCATTGTTCTGCTCCATCCTCGATGCCTTTCATCCTTCGTCCCTCCGTGCTCTGCCACCTCCCTCTTTTCCTCTGTCCTCTAATCATCTCTCGTTTTTTTAATTTCCCCGGCAGACAGCTCCAGTGCTGGTCCATTTAGTCACAGGCTTTTAATTAGGAGAAAGCAGATTAGGAAGGCCACTCTCTACCCTGCTAATGTGTACACACACACACACACACACACACACACACACACACACACACACACACACACACTGGCACGTACTGTCATTTCCTGTTTTTATGTGTGTCTTGTTTTATGAGAACATATTTCTGAACATATGCTGGCACCTAACAGAAGAAAATAACAGCATTTTAAATGTTAGTGGATTAAATGTTAGTCACACACTTTGTGGATGATGGGAACACACTCTCACTATTATGGGCGACATTGCAAGAGTAATGTCAAGTAATTAATATTTTGTGGTTTAGATCTAAATATATGTTTCCCTTAAACATTGTGAAGCCAGCTGAATCACTTATGCAAATAGAGATATTTCCGTAGAATATGGATTTTGATTGTAGCTATTTCTATATTGGCTGGTTTGGACCCATGAGAGCTCTCCTGAAACAGCTGTTGGATCATTTCAGTGGCTTTAGAGGATTTATAACAAAGTCTAAATGATCTAGTTTAAGCGGTGTGATTACTTATTGAGCAGCAATATGGCAGATTGACAAAAGGAATAACAACAACAGTTATTCTTGTTACAGCATCATCTTCAAGTGAAGACTTAAAGTAATCCTACTTGATCAGGTAAAGAGAGTGAAGAGTGAAAAGAAGGAGTTATGACTCACTGAAAGTGCTCTTTAATTGGTGTGTGGGAGGAAAAGGCCAATCATAACCACCACATTTAAATAAAACTGATATATATTCTGTAATGTATACCCAAGTGTGAACAGAATGTGTCATGTACTATAAATATGTAGCTTGTGATACTCTTTCTTTAAACTTTCAGATGTTCAAAGTGCCACACAAGAAATATGTATAGTTTCAATCAAGCGGATATGGCTGGTCTAATCCACATTCCTACTGTGCAGTTAGCAAAACTCAAAATACATTTAATCCAACTTGTACCAAAGAAGATTATCATATCTGACAAGAAAGTTCACTCTCTATCCAATCTAATTTTGCATTCCTGCCGCAGCTTCTGCAGATTAGCGATAAAACCTTATTTAGATTAGTTGAAATGTGTGCAGCTTCTTTCCAGCACCTGACAGAGTATAAACATAGCTCTCCAGGGAGGAAATGTTTGTGTATAACTTTGTGTGTATGTGTGTGCGAGCAGCCTATTAACATCCCGAGGTGGTCATCAAACTCTTGTTATCTTCCAGTTTTCCAGCAGAGTGCATGTGTCTTAGCGGGCCAAATTAGAAAGCCTTAAGCATATTAAGTACTTCCTGTGTGTATATGTATTCAGCGCACATGTACACACATTAAATTAACATTATTTGCGTGTGTTATTTCTCCTAATGGTGGTGTGAATAAACATGAATTTGTCCTTCCCTGCCCAGCAGGCAGCTACTGTGGTGTGCGACATCAACAGCTGTTCTTTCTGCTATAGGACAACAAAGACAGACTTGATCGTGACATGCACTTTCTGTTCCAATATAATCATGTCGTGACTCTCCAGTGTGCAAGACAATTGTAAAACTTATTTTTGAAAGTAGAAAATGTAATGCGAGGCTGGCCAGGGCACTGTGCCAGCAGAATGCATGAATGTTCTCAGTTTGACTCTGATTATACTTTAACCTCCACTCCTTTTTTTTGACTAACCAGTTGTTTCTAACTTTTACTTTTTCTCAAGTTTACTTGAGTTGCACTTCATGTCAGTTTATGCAGACTAACCTTTCCTTCTGTCGCCTGAAAACACCCACACACACCTCCAAATGCTTAAACAGTGCTACTGTTTACTGTGATTCATGCTGAGTGAGTGGCTGGCATTTTAACAATACAGTGGAAACATCAGTTTTATGTTGTGCTCATTAAATAATGACCCAGTGATGCCATATTACCAGACAGTTTGTTTAATCTTTTAGCACTAGGCTGGCTATGATTAATTTTATTGTACATAATGTATACTTAATAATGATGATTAAATCTAATTCAGAGAAGAAAACAGGATTGCTTCATTCTTAAATAAATCAAGCGGCAACCTGTGGGACTGAAAAGTGAAGCTAATAGTAAAGTCCCTTAAACCTGCATTCTCTCTGATAGCCAGCAGGGGGCGACTCCACTCATGGCTCCACAAAGAAATCTGATTGTATTGAAGTCATTGAGAAAATAAGCCAACTTCTCAATTAATTTATCATCTCAGTATAAGTAAGTTTATGATCTCGAATGGTAGTTTTGTCTTATTTAATACTACATGATGTTAATTATGTACACATTAAGAGGAAAACAGGCACACTGTGCTTTTTTGTATTAGATCTTTGACCCTTTGTTTTCACTTTATTAAACTTTATAGTTGCTTACAAATGTCTTGTTCAGTATTTGGTTGTACTTAAATATATATAGGAATCTGCTGTTCATTTTTGAATCATAGACCTTGCTAACCAAGCTAGCTAGCTAGCACTAGCATTAGCAGATGACATAGCGTCCTTCCTTTCTGCATATGCACTGGCTTTGTTTCAGTAACACTGTCATTTTCAGGTAGTGATTGTTGACTGGGCATAATATCCGTCCTTGTCTGCAGTGAAATATTAAATTCACCTGTCTCCTCGCCCTCTTCTCCCATCTCTCTCTCTGGTCATTGCCAGCTCATTAAGCGGTCCCACAGAGTAAGTTAGTGATGCGTGAATTTGAGTCAGAGAAAAAGCGCCTGTCTGGCTTGGAGTTGGTAGCGTATCTCTGAGTGTATGCATGTATTTATATCAGTGTGCATGTAAGCACATCTGCATGTAGGCTATTGATGTTTGTGTTTTGTTCACACAAACACACACACAGACCCAGATATTAATTCCAGCTGCACTGGTTCTGTTCAAACTAAAGTAAATCTCTTCAGGGCTGTACTTTCCTTGCATCTTTCTACAGCCCTAAAGCCATGTGCAGCGTATCATCGAGTAGCAGGCCACCTTCTATTTGCGCGTGTGTACTTTTGTAGTTATTCTAATTCTGTTTTCCTCTGATGAGTGCTGTAAGGTGGTGTAATTATATAATTCTGCTGTCAAAATAGACTGCCAGTTATTTAGTAAAGTCTGGTTCAAGTTACAAATGCTGCCAATGAAAAAATGGCTATTTAATTATTTAAAATGACCTCCAAATTACTTTCCCTGCTTCAATAGTCTGTGGTACCGAACATACGGCGGACTTTCGCCGAGAACAGAGTTCATGTGAAAACAAAAGTAAATTACTTTTTGTGTGACTTCCGTTGTTTACGTAACTTCCGTTGTTTACGTGACTTCCATTGTTTGCGTAACATCCGTTGTTTGCGTAACATCCGTTGTTTGCACAACTTACGTAGTTTACGTAGCTTCCGTTGTTTACATAACTTCCGTTGTTAACGTAACTTCCGTTGTTAACGTAACTTCCGTCGTTTACGTAACTTCCGTCGTTTATGTGACTTCCTTGGCTCACATCACCCTCATAACTCCCTCACTTCGGGCAGTTACATACATTTATTTACCTTTTAAACTATCTTTTATGACACCGTACCAAGTCTTTTGCCCTAAACCTCGGTCAGTGGTTTGTAGCCTAAATTCACAGGAAGTGGAACCGTATACACTACAGCTAAAAAGTTTGGGGTCACTAAAACATGTCTGTGTTGTTTTCAATGAAAATAAATATATAGTAAAGACATTGATAAGGGTAGAAGTAATAATTTTAACTGTACAAATCTCCAACTTTATCTCTAGATACCCAACCAGAATGAGGGAAGAGCATTTTATTGCTTCTGAAATCGGCATAAAACAGTTTTCAGCTATGCTAACATAATGCTCAGGGGCCTCATGTATCAAAGACTGCATAACAACACACGTTCCTTCTAAACTCCACCGTTATTGAATTTAGTCAGAGCCGTTAGAGCTGCCAGTGCGTAATGCGCGCCAAAATCATTTTCACGCATCAGTTTATTAGCCACACTTAACTTGTTGTCCCAATTAAACATCACATACGGGATCAAATATGCAACACACCTGACTTATTCTGAAAGGATTTCGCACACACGTTTTTTGTGCGGTCATGGATCGCTGTGCACCTGCAGCATTATAATCTCCATGTTAAACCAAAGGGGAAACGGTCAGCTATCGGCACTTTGACACAGTAATTAAGGCAGGTTGTCTGCGAAAAATGTGTGCGCTCCATAATCAGAATCACAAGACCTTTATTGATCTCCGAAGGGAAATTCGGTATATATAAAAATAGTGGAAATAGCAGAATATATAGACTTAAGAAAATATACAATCTTAAAATCAAAACATATAGACTTCAACATACTATCATTGCACAAGTAAGCAGCAGTGCGCAGGTGAAGTCTAAAATTTGATAATAGATGAAAAAAATCATCTATCCCGTGTGCTATTTTTAGAGTGATCTGCTGTACAGTGATCTTGTTGCAATTATAGCACATAGTGCTCTTTATCATAAACTAAAAATATTTTGTCTTGCATAAGTTGGTATATATATTACCTTGCAAAGCAGCTGGATTCTTGTGATATACAGTCATGGAAAAATGATTAGACAACCTTTTTTCTTCAATTTCGTGTTCATTTAAATGCCTGGAACAACTAAATGTACATAATTTAAGAGCTGACATCTAGCCATTTTCTATGGTTCTCTTGGTAATAACCGAAATCATAATCAAGAAAACCATGAGCAATGTCTAGATATCAGCTCTTAAATTAAACTCTTATGAGATATTTTTGTTGTTATCATTATATTTGTCCAAACAAATGTACCTTTAGTTGTACCAGGCATTAAAATAAACAAGAAACTGAAGAAAAGAAGGGTGGTCTAATATTTTTTTTCCATGACTGTAATGAGATTATGCAAGAATCATGAGCTCATGAAAATACATATGATCAGGCTTCAGGTTATGTATTAGTGTTCAAAATACCATCAGTTCAAACCAATCAGCTTCCTGTGAAGAGCTACTAGCAGCTCTGATAGTGGTTTAACTATCCAGAGAGGTGACTTCAAAAACACAATAGTGATTGGTTTAATTCATGCCCCCATCCTCAGTGACTTTTTATTGCAAAGAACATAATTCCAGTGTTATCTTTAGATTATTCAGGGACTTGTCCAGGAAATTTCCAGGAGAGTTGCCATGTTTTTCTCGTTCAGAAATCATAAGCAAAAACCAGTGACAGCCCAGCTAGTGATGCGTTCATCCAGTCAGGTGGAGAAACGTTTCAATTTAATGTCTCAGTGATGGAGAGAGCTGTCAAGCATCTATTGTACAGCCATTAAATGACATCTGTCTTGAATTCAGCCATGACCTTGCTGGACCACATCTGGCTTCATCAGACTACACACACACACACACACACACACACACACACACACACACACAATCTGCACCATTCGCTCACAAGACGCTCAGACAGTTGATTTCTCTCTCCTCCTCTGCTGCACCATTGATTATCTAATATGTGTGTATAATAAATACTTTACATATATTATGTATGCTTGTGTGTTTGAATGTACACACATAACAAGCAATCATAGGGTTTTTAATCTAAAAAGACCTTACGATGCCGCCTTTATGTAATGATTTCAATTATTTCCTGAATTTTTACATTAATTTTGACTTGATTGTAACTGATCAGTCGGTTTCATCGTGTCTTCCATTTCACATACTGTATGTCGACTGCTGGCTGTTTATATTTAGGTATAAGTAAAGCTGGTTTCAGAGCAGCAGCAGAGGAAGGTTAGTCGAAGAAGCTCATTAATCTACAGTTCACTCCGAAGACGAGACAAACACTTTCCCTGTCTCTTCATCTCTATCTCTAACTGCTGCAGCACTGTCTTTATCAAGCACTTACCTTCAGCTTCAATCAGTGTGTGTGTGTGTGTCCCCCCCAACACACAGATATTTCAATTTTATACTTTCAAGTCCAACCCTGAAATCTGTTCTGCAATTTTAAGCAAAGTTTGAGCAAGAGTCACATAAATTCCATTGATATCCAAATAAAAATGGAATTAATGATAACAAAAACATTCACAGACATGAATGTACATTATTTCATTAGTCTCTTCTCTTCAAGTGACTTTCTATTATGGACAATAAGCATGTGACGTTTCTGAAGTGCCACATTGTCTGTGAATGTTCGTCTTCTTGCCTTCAATTCCTCAGGAAGGTCAGTGTTACCTTTCGCATGAGAAAACAGTGAAGGATTTCTTTTCAGCTTTTATCACACTGAGACATTAGTCATCGAACAAATTCTCATGCTGTTACCAAACTGTAAAAGCCTATGGAAGAAATTCACAGCTATGGGCAGAGCTTGTCTCTCTCTCTCTTTGTTGAATCTTGTCTTGTGAATCTCTGTGTGTCAGTTTGTGTGTGAAGGACAGGAAACGTTCCTGTGTTGCATGTCTGCAGGCTCTGCTTTTAGCTGCAATTGTCTCTACAGGCACTCATGTGTTCATCTATACTGCATGTCTGTGTGCACCAGTCATCACCATGAGATAACCCTGTGAATCAATACTGTACCTGTCAATCAACCTCTCATACACTGACATTGATATGCACAGGTGCTTTCCTTCCTCAGCACCTGTGTTGACTTGCCGGTGGCAGAGCTCTACGCTGCTGATACAGCTAATGCTATTAGAAATAACATAGTCCATGCTGATGAGCCTGCCACTCATTATTCAAGCCCAATATGCCACATCAAACTGTAGTAAACTACAAAGCCTCTCCTGTGGGCAAGAGAATTAAGTATGCACATTAATGTGTATATTGTTTTTATGTGCATGTGTGTTTTAAGAGATACAGTATTTCATTTTCATTAACTGCATAAACCCATGTGAGCTACGAGTTGACCCATATTGAAGTTTGCTGTTAGGCAGCAACCTCTACTAGCTGTAATAATTTTAACGGGACTTTCTCATTCCAACTCATCAGATACAAGCCCGTTTCATAGTGCCGTCCCGCAAATGTCACGCTATATTGCCGGAAAGATCTGTGCCGGCTTTTGGCCTTAGGGCGTTCATAGTGATCCCGCGAAGGTGTGATATTCATGCTCTTTCATAGTGTAGTCCGGCGTCATGGAACAAGGTGGGAGGATAGTGGGAGAAGAGGATGGGGACTTGCAACAGAGCAGCAGCAGTGCTGCGCAGTAGCACAGTAGCACAATGCTAATAGGCTACACAGTCAGCTCTGTAGCGGTACAGTGTGTATGTGCTGCAGCAGTATGTGTTCAGTTAGCGATCTCCGTTTGTTTACAACAAACACCGGACACTTAGTTAGCGACGGCAGTTTGTTTACAATCAGCGGCAGACGTATACAGTTAGCATGCTGGTTTGTTTACAATAACAGGCGAGCGCTGTGCACAGTGATTCGATGACTGTCAGAACAAGTGGGAGGCATGTTAGATGTCACGCGCAACGTCAAGTATTCCACCTTGCCAGGATATCCCGTTCATAGTGTTCCCGCTTCCAACAGTCCCACCATTTTTCGGCCTCTGTGACTACCTCTGGAGGCGGAACATTGGTGGGATCCTTTGATCCCCGCATCTCACTTCATAGTGGAGGCGAGACGTTACAGAGCCATAAATGTCCCGGCATGAAACCGCATTATGAAAGGGCCGACTGACTCGTTGATATAGGGTGATTGTACAGACAGCTGATTGACTGTAATGAGGAGTTTAAATGAGTGGAGTTGGATGGGTCGAACAAATGGCTGACTTTCACCCAGGAGAACAGGGGTTGTGTCCCGTGTGAAAACAAAAGTAAACAACTTTTTACGTAACATATGTTTTTTACGTGACTTATGTGGCTCGTGTCACCCTAGTAACTTCTTCACTTCTGGGATTTACCTCCACTAATTTACTTTTTGAACGGTCTTTTATAACCAGGAGTTTTTTTGCCCTAAACCTAGGTCAGTGGTTTTGTAGCTTAAATTCACCGAAACTGCAATTTTTTTTTACAGCCCTGAACCGTATGTGTATGTTTACGTGTGCTATTTTTAGAACGCTTCGCTGTACCGCGAGCCGGTCACTCTGCAATTAGTTGCTCTTGAACTCAGCTAATTTCTTCAGATTTTTAAAGTAACTTACGTTATTCACGTAACATCCGCTTTCGGTATTTACGTTCATTTATTTACTTTTGTCTTTTATAACGCCTTACCAGGAGCTTTTTTTGCCCTAAACCTAGGTCAGTGTTTTTGTAGCCTAAATGCAAAGAAAATGCAGCCTTTTTGACAACCATGAACCGTACGTTATGTAACAAATGGTCTATTCCGTCGGTAAGATTGAAGATCTTGTTGTTATAAGTAGACAAACCAATAATACATCTATCAATCATGTACCTAATTTTAGTTTGGACTGTTAAGACCATTCAGTAGTGCAATACCTTGACCAGGCTTATGCTTTTATGAATACAGTAATTTGTGTAATGTGCAGTAAGTGTGCATCTTTAAATGGGCCTTATAATATCTGTTGTTTTATTGTCCTTTTTATTCATGATAATGTCTCTGTGTTTGAGCAAGTTCATAGCGGGTTGGTAGCAACACACTCCAGGGGGGTGTGTGTGTGTGTGTGTGTGTGTGTGGAGGAGAAGAAAAGCAGATTACCTTTGCTCATGTGTATCTCTATGTGTGTGTGTTAATTAGTGTTTATAGTGTTGCTCCCGAGCCAGTTAAACTAGAACAGCAGTAAAACAACCTAATTGCCCTCGCAGCCCCGTGAGATAGAGAGGGACAGAAGGTAACAGGGGATGGAGTGAGTGAAAGAGGGATGGTGGAAGAATGGATAAAACTAGGGCAATTAGCTAATAGAGAGATGCTTGTTTTAAAGTGGATGAAGCAGAACTGAGAGCCATTCTGAATAACATTAGCACAATTAACACATTTTTAAAATATTCATTAAATCAACTAAAAGAAAGAAAGATAAAAGGCAGTATTTTTTTCAAGTTTTTATACTTGTTTTTTTTGTTTTAAATTATGCTTGCATTGGTCTGACACCTTAATTGTTCTGCACTCCCTCACAGGTGTTTTCACTTATTTTGACTAATGAAACTGATTAAATTAGGCTAATGTTTACTGCCTCTACGCTCAGTATTGATAAGGTCACCAAACTCCACGTACTGAGAAGACTGTAAGTAGTGTAACGTATCCACCCTCACAGGTGCAACACAAAATAAAAGATATTAATCACAGTATGTAAACCCACACACAGTTCTAGGAAGGTTCTAGGTATTATAAGCTAATATAACTGAAATTACCTGTTTGGATGGGCTATGCATGTGCAGGAGCTTTAATTAAACATTAAAAACATGCATTTGATAAACAGGATTGTATGTTTTGCACCCTTAAAGGCAAGATAATGAGCCTATGGAGCAAATTCTGAGCTTAGAAGACAAGAAAAGAAATCAACAAAAAATCAAGGAAGGCAAAGATCATATATTACAAATCACACAAGATAAGAACATATTTTATAAGGAGGTATTACAATGAAAAGGGATTACGATTAGAATATGTTATTAGTATGATTATAAAAAGGGATTTATACAATGATACAGATTTTAAAATAAAAGTTTACACACTTCAAACCTAACTAAAACTTGTGAATGAGGTGTTTTTAGTCTGATTTGAAAATCCATTTTTGTAGCATTGTAGGTGACTCCATTGACTCACATTCATTTGGCTTTAAGATTGCACACAGTGTGCTTTAATAATCCCACTTTTATAACATTAATAACCACTTTAAAATCAAACAGCTTTCACTTAAATAATTGCACATTTCTCAAGGAGATAGCTGTTTAAATGCTTAGATCTTCTTCCATGTGTCATCTTTTTGTGTGGCAGCAGTATCACACAAAAAGCCACTTTTGCCTATTTATATTTCACTGAATGGCATAATTAATAGTCTGGGCACAGACAGTTTAACTGGCTTCATCTGGCTCTGTTAGACAGCGGGAGCAGCCCTCACAGCTGAAACATTCAGACGCATGTGTGTGTTTGTGGTTATACACACACACTGCATACATAGAAGAGACAGACATTCATGTGTGTCCTTCCATGTGTACGCATACATGATGGTACGAAACATCTCTCATCTCGTGTGTGTGTGTGTGTGTGTGTGTGTGTGTGTGTGTGTGTGTGTGTACCCAGGCCTCGGAGGTTCCCCTTGTCATGCATTCTGAAATTTGCCCTGCGGCTGTTCCACTGAGCAGCTGCTCTCTCCTCAAAGGCTCTCTCTCGTCTTCTGCTCCCATTCCTCTCAAGACTTATCTCTCTGTTTCTGTCTGTTTCTCTTTTCTCTCTTCATATCTCCTTTGGTGTCATTCGTTGGTTCATGCTCATGCGATTCCATCTATTCCGTAAAATAATATACATAGCCTTGCACCTGGCTTCACCTCGCGGATCTCATTACACCATAAAAACCTTCACACTCTGTACCTTTGCTTGATCCATGTCATTTATCTATTCCCACAGAAAATAAAACCAGTTTGAGGACATTTTCATTGTCTATTTCCACCTAGTTTATACAGTCATGGAAAAAAGGATTAGACCACCTTTTTTGTTGTTGTTCAATTTCCTGTTCATTTTAATGCTGAGTACAACTAAAGGTACATTTGTTTGGACAAACATAATGATAACAACAAAAATAGCTCATAAGAGTTTAATTTATGAGCTGATATCTAATATCCAAAATCATAATCAATAAAAAAAAAAAAAAATTACACAATTATACAAATATAGGCTTTACCATGTGGTTATATTTATATAAATAACAAATATTTTTTTAATCACCAGAAAACATGCTATACTGTGATATACATCGTTATCGAGATATGAAATGACCTGCAGTCATGGAAATAATGACTGTTGTTTTCTTCAATTTCTTGATCATTTTTAATGCCTGGTACAACTAAAGCTGATATCTGGACATTTTCCATGGTTTTCCTGATAATGATTTTGGTTATTATCAAGAAAACCATGGAAAATGGCTAGATAGCAGCTCTTAAATTAAACTCTTATGAGCTTTTTTTGTTATTATCATTATATTTGTCCAAACAAATATACCTTTAGTTGTACCAGGCATTAAAATGAACAAGAAATTGAACAGAAAAAAGGGTGGTCTAATATTTTTTTCCATGACTGTATTATAGAACAACTTGTTCTGTGGAAATCTTGGGGTTTAGTCTGTACACCAGAGAGGTGCAGGCTCTCGTCCAATCTGTTGATGCCATTGGCAACATGTTTCTAAAAGACATCAGGGACTTGTGATGTCACTTAAATTGATTTCAAATTACTTGATGAATCTAATCAACATGTAAAATGTAATTATCCCAGTGTTTCTGCTGTTCCCACACCCAATTCATTAACTCCTGTTGTCCACAAATACACCAAGTAATGGCCAGTGAAAGCATAACAAAAATACAAATGTGATCATGTCACCAACTGAGAATAATCATCTTACTGTATGTTCGCACAGAAAGCAAAGCAAACTGTAGAAACAGCACAAAAGCATACATAGTCAGTGGAAAGATGCAATCAGACTTGATTTTCTCAGAGGTGGTGTGAACTGGCAAGTTGAAAAGGTCGCCAATTGAGCAGTGGTGGAAGAAGTACTCAGATCTCTTACTTAAGTAAAAGTACTAATACCACACTGTGAAATTACTCCACTACAAGTAAAAGTCCTGAATTCTAAACTTACTGAAGTAAAGTATCAAAAGTAAAAGCACTCGTTATGCAAAATGTACCTACTCAGATTGCTTTATATAGTCTAAATATATCATTACTAAATTTGTATTGGTGCATTTATGTAAGTGCTTTAATTTTGTAAAGACAGGGCTCAATGTAACTTTTATTTAATATCAATTATGACGTTGAATATTAAAAATGTCTAATCACTTTAAATTGATCATGTTTTTTATATTAAATCTCGACCTGAAAGCTGAAGCTGTCAGCTAGATGTAGTGGAGTAAAAAGTACAATATTCGCCTAAAAATGTAGTGGGATAGAAGTAAAAAGTTACATAAAATAGAAATACTCAAGTAAAGTACAAGTACCTCAAACTTGTACTTGTACTTGAGTAAATGTACTTAGTTACATTCCACCACTGCAATTGAGTGCAATATTCACACTTATCATGATGCTTTACGAGACGAGAGGGAAAAAAAGAGATACCGGAGAGAAGAAAACATAAAGAACTGAAGATCCTGGTGAGTTCACACACAGACACACTCCCATGCATCCATTGTGAACTAGCTTTCAGTTGATCTTTGCATGTAGTTGTTCCATTATCTTAGATTTCGTGTAGCTTCATTGTTGATTGAACTCTGTATATTTTTTTCAAAATCTATCCTTGGAATCAGATCTTCCTTTAGAATCCTATCTCGATTATCCCTCTCCATTTCACCTCGTCATTTTATGCCCCGACCCCCCAACTCCTCCACCTCACTTTTCAATTAGAGTGGGAATGGAAGTAAAACATGACAATGAGGCTTTTTTCTATTCCTGCTGGCCGAATAGGAGCAGGCTATTGAATACTGGATGAGAGCAGAGAATTAAGCAGAGAAGCAGTCAAGCTGTTGGCTGCTATGTGATAGAAATGACACACTTTTCTTTCCTGTGTGGTACCAAACAGCGCCGTCTTATTGCTCATTCTCTTTGCGTCCCTCCATTTTTAATTATTTCTAACACTACTGTCTGGCTCTCAACATTGTTACCCCTTCTTAAATATCTTTTACCTGTCCATCTCTTCCTCTAATCTCACTGTCTCTGTGTTCCTGACAAACTCTTTTCCCATCTACACCCCTGCTCCTCCCCCTCAATGGGCTCTTTAGATTTTTAATGAGCCTATATTTAGCCCTGCTGGATAGGAGGAATGTTTCTGAAGCATTTTTCCCTGAACAGCATTTCTGCTGTCACCTTGGACATTTTCCCCCATCTGCCACTTTCAGTTTATACTAAAGTGTCTCATCCTTACCTTGTACCACTCCCTCTATCCATCTATCTCTCCTTTCAAGAGATTCATTATGACATATTAGATGCATTAGTAGAGGAAATGGGGGCCAACTATACTTGTAGCCAAATAACAACCTGTTTTTTCCATTAGGAGACTCTCTTCCAGCTCTCATAGTGTGTGTGTGTGTGTGTGTGTGTGTGTGTATGTGTGTATGCATGCATAAAGTGCCAACATTCATATTTTAAATGTCCAGCAGAGATTTCGTTATCCCTAAAAAGCAGCAGCAGACTGCACGTTGAGTCGACGTTTTATTCTTCAATGTGTTTGAAAGCATCTTCCCTGCTGAAGCATCCTTAAGCAAGACCTCTACTGTAGGTGGGGGTCCGAAATATATAAATATATATATTTTTTTTATCAATCCTCAGCAGGGAACTATACTCTAAATGTTGCATTTTATGTATAGGAACCATGGGGAAATTTGTTGGCAAATTTCTCAGGCATTTTCCTGAGAAAATCAGACATATCTCACTTGAGTAGTTAGTTTTACGATCGGCTGGAAGTCTCTTTCATCCTTTCAAAATAAAGGCATCCGTTATCAAAACAAGCTTTTAGTAGTAGTCTGTGTGTGTGTGTGTGTGTGTGTGTGTGTGTGTGTGTGTGTGTATATATATATAATTTTATTTTGACCATGTATGCATGTTTTTCCATTGACATTTTTTGCACCAAAAACCATAGTAACTGGTGGCTTTTCTTTGGTATTGGCATTAAAAGGTCTAAACTGTTTAAAAGGGCAGACGAAATGATGGCGAGCTGCCCAAAACAATATCCAACAACTTGAGGGGGGTTGCCAGTTAGTTCAGTGGTTTTTCGTACAATCTTCCTGTTGGGAAGATAAAGGGAAAGAAAAGAATATATATTTAAATATAACCCATGTTATTGTGAACCATGAGCCAGGACATACAGTCATGGAAACTCAACTCAAGGTACATTTCTTCAGACAAATATCATGATAACAACAAAAATAGCTGATAAGAGTTAAATTAAGAGCTGATATCTAGACATTTTCCATGATTTTCTTGATAATGATTTTGGTTATTATCAAGAAAACCATGGAAAATGTCTAGATATCAGCTCTTAAATTAAACTCTTGGTCTAATATTTTTTTCCATGACTGTAAATGCAAAGTTGCCTCAAAGGAGGAATTGAGGCAGCATAGTATAAAGAGCAACAAAGTCTGTGTAGGGAGGATGTCAGGATGGATGGATTGGTCAAGGAACACAAAACTTTTTTTGTAAGTTATGTGGTAAGTTCCTCAACTGAACCATATATTTTTGTGGCCTAAACTATGGATAATTTGCATTGCTGGTAATTCTTAGGATAAGACATTTAAAGCAGTGCATACATTTTGTAAGACAGTTGTATGAGGATAGGTTGAACTGCTTGCTTAATTGTGACTTCACAGGACTCCTGTTCCTAGTGCTCTATCTTTTCTTCACAATCCAATCCAGGTTTGTCAGAATTTACCAACAGTTCTGTTGAAGTGTATATTAAGTAGCAGAATGCCTATGTTCTCCTTTCCTAAGATAGATATTGCATCACGCAATCTCCTTTATAAAGGAATAAAGGAAAAGTATCATGTTGATGCTGTTATTACATTACGGGTACACTCAGTGCCCGGTTAGTTTTTTCCACACTTTTTTTCCACCACAGGTGTATATTCGATGCTGGAAAATACATTCATGACTATTATGTTCCTAACATGCAGACAATGTAAAAAAAAACACAAAAAAAAGACCCCCTGGATATTTATAACACAGCCCGCACTGATCCACGACAAAAAGTCATGAACCCCATCATGGAAACTGTTGGCACTTAAGGTAGGCCAATTCCTCTGGCACGCACGCACGCACGCACACACATATAGAGAAAAATTGGTGCTGGGTGGAAGCTGAAGTAAAATACAATAGCAGGAAACACACACACACACACACACACACACACACACTCTAATGAAAGTGTGGAAACAGAATGGTAGATGCATAAAAGCTCGGGAGAGAAAAAACTAGCTGAGGTAGGAAAAGACACAAACAACACAGACATACACACGCACAGGGCTTTTCTCAGCTGTTGAAGCTGTTATCCAGTGTTGGTTGGTGAGGGATCAGTGTTGTGCTATTAAACTTTAAAGTGAACTTGCTTCTTCTCTTATCACCTTGCTGTCAGGAAGCAGTTCACCTTTGGATGCTACATGAACACATCTGCTGCACATCTAACCAGCTTCTCTTTCCTCCAAAGCTTCTTCTTCTACACCCTTCACTCCTCTTACCTCTTTTACTTCTCTTTTCACCTCAAGGCCACATCCTCCCTTCTTAACCTCCTTCAGACCTGTGAGATCTTTTTTATTACTCATGTATTGTCTTGTCTACAGATTCATTTCTTTTTTTCTTATTTTCTACTACCACTAAATCACTTCTATATCACATTTAAAGATCTATCAATATATATTTTTATATATAGTCCTAATCATGGTGATTTTGGCCACGGTTGATGATAGAAAGTAATGGCCTAGTTTTTGTATGGGTCACTTAAATAAATACAAATGTGAATCAATGCAACCATGAAAGGTCCTTGAGCATATAGTCATGAACCAATTTGCCCAGTAATATGAGAGATAAGCTGCTGACAGGCTTACCTGGCCGAGATAATAAAACATAGCAGATGATTACTCAGGCAGACTTACTGTATGCATTGGTAAACTAATAAATTACCATTTTTATTAGATACATGTGAGGAAGATTAGCCTGCTAATCTACTGACTAATAACAGTTTTGCCACTATTCAGCCCACTGTGGTGATCTGAATCTAATCTCCCGTATCATTTAATTATATTTAATAGCATTCATTACAATGCAGCCTAAACCTACTTTTCTTTCCTTTGTTATGCTCTCTGTACTCATTTGCCACGTTGTCTCATTCTTTCATAGTTTTTTTCTCTCTCTGGCGGCTGAAAAGTGATCAGGAGTCATCGAGGACAGACTCTGACCTCCTCGCTGTAACATTAACACGCATCTACACACATACACACACAGAAACACACACACTTTTAATCAGGAAAAGGATGGGTTCCTTTTATAATATATCATCATGCTGCAGGACTGTGTGTGTGTATGTGTGTGTCTGCATGATGATGGCTACGCTGCGGGTTTGCGTGTGCCTCTGTGTTCCTGTGTGTAAGCCTGTGATGGAGGACAATAACAGGTGATCAGGAAACAGGGAACTCCAGGAAATTCCTCGGGGCATGGGAGAGAGCAGCCACAGGAATGTGCCAACACAACAAACGCATTCAGATGAATGAATGCACGCACATGTGCACATTCAAACCCAAATCAAGGTGCTTATGCAGACTCACAGCTGGTTGGTTTTCAGCAGGGATTCTTCATAATATCGCTTTTTTTTGTATGCTGAAGTGGAATTTTTCCCCATAATATTTCAAACCTCAATGGAAAGTTAATCACAAAAGTTAAAGAAAGTTGAAAGTTCTGTATATAGACCTCGTAGCCGTTTTGTTAGAAAACTAAAATGTACTAAAAGTATAATAATTATAATAATAGTAATAATAATAATAATAATAATAATAATACTCTTTATTTATAGAGCACTTTTCAAAACACGTGTTACAAAGTGCTTTACAAAATTAAAACAGACATAAAACAACGGATAAAAATAATGTTTGTAGTTCTGTGCAATTAAAAGACAGTAAAGTTCAGGTAAAATCAGGAATGGCTCTCCGATAAAAGTATGTTTTAAGAAGAGATTTAAAAGAGATCACTGACTCAGCCGACCTGATTTCCTCGGGCAGGTTGTTCCAGAGCCTCGGGGCCCTGACTGCGAACGCTCTGCCCCCCTTAGTTTTCAGCCTCTGGAACAGTCAGGAGACCTCTGCCCGAGGATCTCGAAGTACAGACTAGTGTGTAAGGTGTTAAGATGTCAGATATGTAGCAGGGAGCGAGGCCATGAAGGGCCTTAAAAGTAATCAATAAAATCTCAACATCAATTCTAAAACATACTGGGAGCCAGCGAAATTGACGCTTGATTCTTGTTAAAAGTCTGGCAGCTGAATTCTGGACAATCTGGAGTCTATGAATGGATTTTTGGTTCAGGCAGGTAAAAAGGCTGTTGCAGTAATCCAAGCGTGATGAGATGAAAGCATGTAAAATGATCTCTGTGTCTTTAAAAGTTAGTATAGATTGTATTTTAGAAATATTTCGAAGGTGATAAATAAAAGGATTGCACAAGCTTTGTGCAATGTTGTATGTTTTTAAAAAAACAACATAATTCTTAATACTTTTTGAAACATCTTCAAATATTTAATTCTGTCTCACTAAACAAACAACATTAACATTCCTTTTTGGCTATTTGCATTTTCAGTGCAAGCCACATTCAGAGGCAGATGCTGATTCAGTTCTAGCACCAGGGATTAAATCAAATAAAAAATGTCTCAATGTGAAAGCTTATGGTTATTGCAAGTTTTATGGTACCTTATAGAGCCAAAAGACAGAAAGGTGTCTGAAGGAAAAGAAAAGAAGCTTTTCTGGTCAAGTTCTGAAATCAGTCAGTCTCCCCTCAGTGTTGCAGCTTGTTTTGACAGCAGTTGGGGAGCTCGCCTGTTACGTGCTTAGAGCCAAACAACAAGCAGCAGTCAACACAAACTAAGAATTCACTTTATATCTAAATTCAGTTGGCTTGTTATTCTGCTGAAAGAGAGAACATGATACTCTGACATACAAAAACCCAACTGCTTTTCAAACATAGCCAGAGAGGATTGTGTTTGGGCACCCTGCACTCACATGGTCGAGCGTGAGCAGCATACGGTACCCAGATTAACTCTTTCATGTTTATATTTCACAATTTTGAATGTTGAACTAAATTTAAAGGCCCAAAAATTAATTAGTTTACACTGATCATACCTTTGGCTGATGTTCAAACTAACAGGTGTCTGTGGTAACTGTTGACTTTCAGCTGATTGTGGCCATGGTTTCCTGTGGTAACTTACTAAGTAGTAGGCATTAATAATAAACACACATAATTATGTATTTTTAATTTGATGAGAATAAAATTGAAGGCTTAAACAAGGACACCTACACGTTCTGTTCGTGCTTTCAATAACAGAGAGAGAGTGAGAGAGTCACCAGTTAACAGGGTCACTTTTTTAACCTAAACACTGTAAACATAAAGCATTGTCTGAATTGCCATTTGCAATAGGCAGGGATAGTTTAAGTCACACATTTCAGCAACAAGACAATTCAAAGTGCTTTTCATTAGATCACTGAGAAAAGGATATTTGGATATAATGAAAAAAACATTTTAAAGCACCAAAATTATTAAAATAAGCTAAAATAGAATCAAACAGGAATTATTAGCCACAAGCCAAAACTGCTACCCCGTCAATGTGTTTCCCTAAATGTGAACCAAAGTTATTCCTAATCCTAACCAAGGTGAGGGGTGCTATGGGAAACATAATTTTAATAGGAGGCCCTATAGTATAAACTTTTCACTGTAAGACTAAAGTAATTAACTGGCAGCAGCTTCAACAGCAAAGTACTGATTTTATTATTCTTTTTTTTTTTTTTTTTTTTACAGTTTCTTAATTTTCTAATTACGGTGTATTTTTCAAAACACACGCAGTTCTTCACTGTATTCTTGTAAATTTAAAGCACAGTACTGGCCACATTTGTCAGCTAGTTATTGTATAATAACAGTATGTAAACTGTATCTAGTATCTATTTATCTTGCATTTAATGGAACACTGTTTACTCTCATGACAGTTTATGGCGTTCACGTACAGTTTTATGGCACCCGAGGCTGTGCCAGTGTTGTGTCAAACAATATTACCACACTGAAGTTTGTTAGTTGCAAACTCATACATGACTTAATTAATAAGTCATGTATGACTTACTTAATTAATAAGTTAATTAATAAGACTGGTCTCCCCTCAAAAACGACAATATAAAGTGTTTGTACCGGCAGCAAAATACGACTCATATTTACGTTTTAGACTGTCCTCCGCTGCCATCTTGCTGCTGTAGTAGTAGTGACTGATGGTGATGCAGAGTTTAAATGTTGGATGTCACAGTCGGGGCAGGAGGGAGGGGAGGAGAGGTAGATGGGACGAACAAACTGCAGACTTCCACCTTGTAACTACGACACTTTCGGCATTTAAGTACACTTATTTACTTTTTAAACTATCATTTATATGGAATAACCAGGAAGTTTTGTGCCCTAAACCTAGGTCAGTGGTTTTCTAGCCTAAATTAACTGAAACTGCAGCTTTTTTTACAACCCCGAACCTTACGTGTATGTATAATATCAGTTGTGCTATTTTTAGAACGCTTCACTGTACCATGAACCGGTCAGTATGCAATTAGTTGCTCTTGAACTGAGCTGATTTCTTGTCTCATAATAGTTATATTATCTAGTGGACAATCTTAAAATCAAGCCAGTGCCACTCATATGAACTAATCTGCCAGTCCACAACCTCAATTTAAATGAAAAGGCCTTCATGTTCGGTGGTCAAATTCTTTCCAGCGGTGCTGTGATCATGAAGATCAAATGACCACTCTGAACCATGCTGCAGTAACGAACAGGAGGTAGAATGATGTATTGGTAGAGTGAAGTATGAAGGTGGGTTGGGGGTGCTGAACTTACCTGCTGTCTGCGAGAGAGGGAGAATACTAATGAGACTGAAACAGACAAATGGTGTGTGAAAAGGAGAGAGAGGTGGAGAGAGACGGGGAGCCAGGGGTGGATGACAGAAAGCAGGGGGAGGTAATGGGGGTGGTGAAAGGGAGATAAATGGTATGAGAAAGTTAATAACAACCATTGTGGTTCCTCAGCTCTGAGTGGAGGGAATAGGAGAGAGGAGAAATGAGAGGAGAAGAGAAGAAAAAAATGGCTGAAATGTGCATTCCCCTTGAGGTCTTCCTCTGTGATAGAGGGAAGAAATGAGACAGGCAGAGAATGAGAACAAATAAGATGAGAGACACCGATACCTCACCTTCTTTGATATGAAATAATAAAAAGCAAGCACAAAGGCCAAAATAATAACATTCATGAAAGGTGTAATCACACCCCAAAGATCACAGTGTAAGTAAACAAGGAATACAGAGCAGAGGAGACGAGCAAAACCAACACCTGTCAGAAATGACAAAGAAGGAATACTCCTACTTTGTCTAACCCTACATGTGTTCACTTCTGCCTGTGTGTGTGAGGTCATAAAAAGAGAGCAGCCGATTAGTCGTTATCCAATCATCTGTCAGCTGCAGCTACGTGTATCTGATTTGATGTGAAATTTGTTGCACAGAGATGAAGTTAGTTTTGGTCTGTGGCAGTAGAATACAGTAGAATATAATTCAATACAACACAATTAATTTTCTTCAGCAGAGAGACTATACTTTACTTTACTTTACGACTATCTAGAGTATCTAAAAGCTAATAGTTCTTGTTTTGAACACTCAAAACCATTTGGTCTCAGATATTTATTCCATTACACGCTGTAGGGAGAAAACAATGAGCAAAGAGAAACGCGCTATTGTTCTGACGGCCTTATAGTCCATAAATGTGACTTTTCTCACTTGGGACCGAGTGTGCCGAGGCTTCGGAGCATGTGTCGGGACATCCAGGAAGTCTTTTATGAAGTGCTTATCGAGGCTTGTTTCTTTAAGGGCGAGTGACGTCATCAATGACGTTTGAAGCCTCGCTGGTTCAGGGAATGGTTTGAGTGTTGGCGTGATATATGAACAATATATAAAGCACAAAGGATCCCCGAGAAATTGAGTCCAAGCACAGTGGCGATAATATTGTTTAATAAAATGAATGAAGTCATCAGCATCACCCCAGTAAGCACAACCACTGTCTAATCTTTGGAAAACACCAACAGTTTTAATATAAACATCTCATGTCCTTTTGGATTTATTTAAACATTGACTGAAATCATAATGACATGTATTTTGACATTTTGGCTTTTACCATTACCCACACATTAATCAAAAACAGATGAAATGAATGAACTACACAAAATCAAATCAAACTGTTCTTGGCAGTGATTATTCCCATACTGACACTGTTGCAGATGCCAAGAGGCCATCACTAAGCACACCACAGCATTGGCACTCCATGAATTAATTTTTGGGATCAGTTCGACCCAGATATGTATAACAAAACAATGAGTCACCACCCCAGAAGTGTGCTTACCCCACCTATTTTATTGAGGATAGTTTCACATAATGCATTTTTCATTATCAGACAGCAATGGTGGAGAATTTCTGCTAGACTCACAGCTGCTACAAAACTGTTATTAACTTATTCTGTCTCTAGATAAATATATGATATACACGGTCGCCCATAAAGTTTTTGTTGTCAGACACAATCCTCTGTTAACTGTGGTTTCATTCTCATTGCGATATGTTTGGTGGAGATGATTAATACAGTTTTAAGAAGATATACACTATCTGTCAAGAATAAATCACATTGTCACAATCATTTCATGAAAAGAGGTAAAAATATATATATATATATTCCAACTTCATGGGTGACCGTGTATTTTGAGGAAATATTTGATTGAGTGTGAGACTTTGACATTTAAAGAACATCTGTTGCATTCAAGCACTTACCGTAGTGTGTACCGGAGTTGTGCTGTCTCGAGTCTGTAGAACTCTTCCATGCTGACATAGCAGAACTTGCTTACTGCTCTTCAACTGGTTAGTATTTTTAAAATACTTGGGAAGTTCCCGTTCAAAACGTGTGTGTTTGGACTTATTAGCACGGGAAGATTTGAAGATATCGCTCTTGGGGAGATGCGAGTTCATCTGCAGGGATATGTCATAAACAAGTGTCAACAGTTTTTGTGTAATCATCAGGCAAAAACTACACACTGTACCTTTAATTAACCACTTAAATTTCAAATACCTCCTTGATTTATTAAAATTGGGAACATGTCGTCTCAATTTTGGAGATACTGGTCAACATTCATCTCAATTTTTTGTAAAAACATTGGTAACCCATTTGGTTATTAACAGGTGGCTCTCAAATCAAAATCTGATTAGTTGCTTCCAAATTAAATTGTCTGACAATCAAGTTAATACAATATTATTACCTGTGTATATGCTTGTCTCATGTGGACAGATCTTGGGAGCCTGGACTCCTGAGTTTAACTTGCCAAGTTCAGACTCTCCAGATTGTGACTTCAAAGATGACTGTGAGCTGACAGGAGCTGAGAATCATGAGGAGATGTTTGCAGGCACATAAAAACACAGCATATGACACATACAACATGTGATGGCACACATATGTTAGCTCTCTTTCAGCCTCCTGTGAGTGAGAGAAGAGAAAGGTGGCTAAGTGGCGAGGGAGAGGCTGATGCAGAGGGAGGCAATTAGTGTGTGAGAGCGGAAAGAAGTCTGAGAGAGTGAAAGATCTAAAGTGACACTGGGAAAGATGAGGCAGACTGTAAATGAGGGGGGAAAGACTTTTGAGAGAAAGAAGGAAGTAGGTCGGTAGGTCATGGAACAAACAGCAAACAAGTAAAAAGTGAAATGCACATTTAGTTAGAGAAAATGGACAAAATATTTTGAAAATACAACCCAATTTAACAACACCACTCACGACAGACCTAAAAAATAATGTGTGCTTTCACAACTCAACTCCGTTTGGTTAGTCTGAATCGGAGTGAAATTGATACTTTTGGTTCGACACGTATTTAGTCTGGTTTGCTTTCACAGTGCATAAATGTAAGAACAAACAACAACAACAAAAAAGATTTGCGGAGGGACATGTAAGAAGGCGGAGGACTGGAAATACATGCAGTTTTATTTCTTACTGGTTGGAAAGTTGGTGACAATGAATGTAAACATGGAAATAAACAATGGAACATGGAGCTCAACGCAGCCTGAGTACCTTTGATTATAGTAGCTGTAATCCTGCTCTAGTGTTTCTATCAGTGTTCCTGTTGCTCTTCTTTGAACTGTGCTGACCTGTGGAACTGATATTTTGATGTGAGCTGTTGATTAGGGATGGGAATAATTAATTGATGATCGATTTATGGCTGTTAAGAATTTGGTCGAACAAGAATGTAGCATATTGTTTGTGCTTTTTGGCCCCACTATTGACTGAATTGAGGTTATATGAGGTATTTTTATATTTTCACACTTTCACCTCATATATCCCTTTATTACAGAGCCACCCGACTCCTTTGACTCCTTTGCAGTAATTTTGATTACTTACTCAACTTCTTGATTGTTTGGTTTGTTTGTGTTATTGTGGTGAATGTACACTAACCCTTTCAATGACCAGCATCGAACAATAATACAAACAAACTGACAGATGGGGGTAGTAGTAGACCAGCAGCTCCTGTGCTCTGCAGGGTAAAATTATTATTATTGTAAATGGAATCTGCTGGCTTTAAAGAGAGCACAGAAAAGGACTCAAGTGTTCATAGTGTTCCTATCAGTGTTCCTGTCGCTCTTCTTGAAACTGTGCTGAACTGTGGAACTGATATTTTGATGTGAGCTGTTGATTAGGGATGGGAATAATTAATAGATGATCGATTTATGGCTGTTAAGAATTTGGTCGATCACATGGAATTTTTTTAGCCTGGGTATACCCAGACTGCCTTGCGCGCTCTAATTTAATTTCGAACCTCCATCCAGTCTGGCAACCAGAGCCGTTTCTTAGCCCTGTTTTAGGGATCCAATCACAGAGCGGGGAGGGACGGCAAGATGATGACGCGTACTACTCGGCACTTGGAAGCTTGTAGTTTTCTTACGGATCCAACATGGCTGCTGCAGACGCGAAACTCTCTTTAGCTGTAGATGGTGTTTTAAATAGTTTAGAGCGAAAGTTGAAAGGCGAAAGGTCTCTCGGCGGCTCCGCTGTCCCCCGGCTCGTAGCGAGATCACTGGTAGCGGGGCTATTAGCGCCGCTACCGGTGATCTCGCTACTAGCTGGGGGACAGAGGAGCCGCCGAGAGACCCGCAGCAGCTTGTTTATTGCCCATAAAATCAGTGGATGTGTGTGGCTGAATGACATGAGGGGGAATAAAGCGTGAAAATAAATAATTTTGCAGAAAGCGAGAACTGGAGAAGCAAAGCAGCAAGCAACACTCTCTCACAGACACACACACAACAAACATCAATTTCTATAGCTCTACTACGTCATCTGGTATAACTGATACGATTGGCTAAGAGCTACCTACAGATGCTTTTGATAGACATTCTAAGCGCCCAATAAACGGCTCCGGAGGATCGTAAACCACACCTCCTCTACGGAGAAATGCATTGTTGGTTGCCAGACTAGGCCTCATTTGAGAATAGTCTGGTGTTAGCCAGGCTAGAATTTTTTATCAATCCGTGTATTTTTTTATTTAATTTTATCTCTTTGTATCAGCACTCACTGAACAGAAACACGCAGAGCGTTCAGTTCTGCGGCCATACATCAATAAGCCACTGAGCTGAGAATTAAGTTGGATGAACATTTTGCAAACTGAAAGTTGCAATAACAATTATAACACACACAGAAATACAAGAGTATTAATTTGAGCAAAACTAGTTTACTGTATCAAACCTTGCTAGCATCAATTACTGAGTTGAATTGTATCCAAACCGTAACTTAAACACAAAACACATTTTAATATGCAAGATTACTGTGAAAACTAACCTCATGCCTCTTCTGGGGCTATTACATAAAACATTGAACTCTTTGGCGTTATCTTTACAGTCAACAGGAAGTCTCTTTTCGTCCTTTCAAAATAAAAGCATCCGTTATCAAAATAGGCTTTTGCATTGTACTGTATGTATATCTCTTATTTTGCCCATGTATGCACGTTTTTATTCATACTGGAGTATGAATAAAAACAGCGATAACGCGTTAACGTTATAGATAATCGAGTTGACAGGTTTCTTCCAAACGCCCATCCCTACTGTTGATCATTAGATCACACCATAGGTGTCCCTGATAAATGCAGTAATACATACTGCAGCTTTGTGAGCTATAGAACTGCTCAGTGTTGACGGTTTGTGCTCTACTAAGTGCATTCTGATTTCTTCTATTGCACTAAATGTGCCTATTTAATTTACTCAAGGCTGTCCATTCTCCTGTGTGTGTAAATGTGTTTCAGTGTGTGCATGTTCCATATTTCAAGACGACCTATTTATTCTGCTTTTATGTATGTGTCCTTGTGTTATTTTGCATGTGTGTATGCAAGTGTTTGGAGAATGGAATGGGCATACATGCATGAATGCATGTGTGTGTGTGTGTGTGTGTGTGTGTGTGTGTGAGAGAGAGAGAGAGAGAGAGAGAGAGAGGTGTATATCTTCCACCCTGCTATATGGCCACCGTTCTGCAATCCTTGAGCCCCTCAGGGTTAACATCTTAGAGAGAGGGAGGGAGAGGAAGAGGGAGAGAATGATAGAGTGACATAAAAGGAGGTTTTAAAAGGAGATGCAGTAATAGAAAGGGCTAAAGAAGGGACAGGAGAGATATTCTGAACATGAGAGAGTGGCTGACATTTAAGGAGGAAGAATTCCTTTACACATAAAAATACAGAAACAAAATAATCATGAAGCATCAAAACTGATTACTCGAAATGTTTGCCTTTGCTATTTTAACACCAAACATGATTAAAGTCCATCAATATAAACCCAAGATGGCAAAGATATGCCTGTTCATGACTGAAAAAAAGGCAGTTTTCACAATTTCTGCAAATGTTGTTGTATTGTCACATACAGAGACATTAGCGAAATGCACAGACAGTGCCAAACAATGCCAGAGGCAACAAAGGGAACAACTGAAAATGTCAGTTTTGCTGAGAAAAGATTGAGCGGGACACTAAGAAAAAAGGAGCAAAGAGGAAAAGAGTGGGTGACTAAGCTGTTGAATGTGAAACAAGCTAGAGAGTCATTTATGTTGGTGCCAACATCCAGCACCTCAACTCAGGCAGAAGTGTACGGCAAAAAACAAGAGGCCAGTGAAGCAGAGTGTAAATAGCTGAGAGTTGCACACAAATGGTTATGCTTTGGGTTTGATTTTTTTTTTTTTTACTGAAAAGCTTCATTAATGTAACAGCAGGTGAAGCCAAAGGATTAATTAGTGTCTGTTTTATTCATTTTTTCATTATCTCAATACATGCTCCAGGAAGAAGAGTGTAGCATATTGTTTGTGCTTTTTGGCCCTACTATTGACTGAATTGAGGTTATATGAGGTATTTTTATATTTTCACACTTTCACCTCGTATATCCCTTTATTACAGAGCCACCCGACTCCTTTGACTCCTATGCAGTAATTTTGATTACTTACTCAACTTCTTGATTGTTTGGTTTGTTTGTGTTCCTTTGCTCTGCAGGGTAAAATTACTGTTTTTGTAAATGGAATCTGCTGGCTTTAAAGAGAGCACAGAAAAGGACTCAAAATCCCCCTTCGTAAACTTTAATAGGGCTGTCTGGCGGCAAGGTTAACCACTGGAAATATTTTAAACATAGCATACACTTAAACTGATGTTGTTTTCTTTATGTGGCCAAAATATATTTTCCTGCTGCTCTCTTCCACAGCGGTACATCACGTAGCTTCTGTGACCGTACTCCTGACTATGGATAAGTACTAGGGTTGGGCGTTTGGAAGAAACCTGCCAACTCCAGCATCTATAATGTTAACAATAAATTAATCAATTAATCACTTACATGCATACATGGGCAAAATAAAAGATATACACACACACACACACACACACACACACAGTACTATGCAAAAGCCTGTTTTGATAATGGACGCTTTTATTTTGAAAGGACAAAATGAGACGATACTATCAAGGAATTCAATGTTTTATGTTTTGGCCCCCGTAGAGGCAAGAGGTTAGTTTTCACAGTAATCTTGCATATTTAAATGTGTTTTGTGTTTAAATAAGTTTTGGATCAAATTAAACTCAGTAATT
Organism: Centropristis striata; assembly: GCF_030273125.1. NCBI lineage: Eukaryota > Metazoa > Chordata > Actinopteri > Perciformes > Serranidae > Centropristis > Centropristis striata. Next base: position 31,119,920 of record NC_081520.1, on the reverse strand, counting down.
CATGCTAGCAATGTTTGATACAGTAAGCTAGTTTTGATCAAATTAATATTCTTGTATTTCTGTGTGTTTTATAATTGTTATTGCAGCTTTCTGTTTGCAAACTGTTATCCAATTTAATTCTCAGCTCACTGGCTGATTGATGTACGGCCGCAGATCTGAACGCTCTGCGTGTTTCAGTTCAGTGATACTAATACACAGTCAGAGATAAAATAAAAAAGAAATACACAGATCAATTGAAATATTCTTTACGGCCATTAATCTACCATCGACTAATTATTCCCATCCCTAATAAAAAGATAATAAGTACCTCATACAACTCAATTCAAACCTATCAGCAGGATCAGCATGAGGATTAATCCTAAATGAGGACTGGTTGACACCTTGTTCAACAGAAGATTCGGCTACAAAGGTTAAGTAAATTTGTATGAAGAGATGTAAAGAAATGTAATCTATTCTGCAAATAATGTCACTGATGCTTATACGACAAGTTCCGATTCTACTGTGTTGGTTTAATTAAAGTCTGTTCTCACAAGGAAGACATGATGTCCTAAACACAGCAGCAGCAGAGGAGCTGTGACACAAGCAATAGCACACGACTATCCCTGATCAACCACAAGGTAAAGAGGAGACCAAGCAATTAATAAAGACATGCTGTTGTGACCAAAAAGAATAGAAAATCATATTGCTAGGATCAAAGGGAAAGTTGCAAACTAGCAGGAGGTGTGGAAGGAGTAATGCAGAGCTAAAGGAAGGGAGAGATGAATGAAAGATGAGCTGTGGAACGTGGGGAGGAGGTTAATAGCAAATGCTGAAGTTCAAGGTGGTTGGAGAATAAAGTAAAAGGTATCACACAGGAGAGAAATGCGGAGCAAATCTAATCTTTAGAAAAGTTAAATCTTTAAGGCCTGCAGAAAAAAATACCTGCACAATGATTCATAGTTAGGTAAAGAGTTATCTTATAAACAGGTAAATAGACGAGTTAAAGTTAGGGATAGAAAGATTACTCTCCAGGGTTTCCCATTAATTACCTAGACTCTGGCGGCCCACCAGACTCTAATCTGTCCTGCCAGAGTCTCATGTGCTGCGTTAATGTCACTTTTTAAGCTACTGACAGTATTTTTATATGATTCATAATAAAAAGTTATTTGGCGTTGTGTTGCCGTTGCTCAGCTGAGTGTCTGTCACCCGTCAGTCAATCAAACCCCGACCCACCTCTCCGTCCTCCTTCGAGACATGCTCGCGCATTCTCACACTTTCTGTATCACTCCCGCCCCCACATGATCGTACACATCTCTGTAGGTGTGTGCGCTCGCTGAGCTAAATACTATGAACCTGTCTGGGCGGTCAGATCCAAACACACTGCTGCATACACCGTTCGGTAGCCACAAGCTAACATTAGCTAACAATTAAAGTTGTTTTAATCACACTAAACTGTGACTAACTGTTTTGAATAACTTCCTGTCGCTAAACGCATGTAGCTTTCAAAATAAGAGCACAGTATGTTAACAGAATCGGCCACAGAATTTAAAAGAAGACAAAAATCAAAATAAGATGCCTTAAATAAAATATCCAAAACCCTTATTCTCCATTAAAATAATTCTTAAAATATGCAATCATTGGGGGCACGGTGGCGCAGTTGGTAGCGCTCTCGCCTCACAGCTAGAAGGAAAGGCGTGTCCCCACCTCCATGTCTCCAGTGTCCGTAGGGCTGGTCGGTGTCGGCAAAAGGGCCTTTCTGTGTGTCTAGTGCCTCCTTCTGGTTGGTCGGGGCGCCTGATTGGAGGGAGAGGAACCGGTGGGAATAACGTGATCCTCCCACGCGATACCGGGGAAACTCCCCCTGTCAGGTGACAAGAAGCGGTCTGCTAACTCCACATGTATCGGAGGAAGCATGTTGCCAGTTCAGGGCTCTCCCCAGACCGACAGGGACGAGGTAGCGCCCAGGATCACGGTAGGAAAAAACTGGGTGATAAATAAAATGGGTTACAAAATCGTGGGATAAAAATAAAAAAAATAAAAATATGCAATCATTAAGATTAGTGTAGAGTAGGCCTGGGTGATATGGGTCAAAAGTCATATGCCGATATATTTGGGCTGAATATCGATATACGATATACATCCCGATATTTTTATCGCAAAGTGAGAGCAAATGTTCAAAGTCAAAGCCAAATATGACATGTCACAAATAGTTTTTTTGTTTATTTAAGTGAACATAAATACTGTATAACAACAGGAGTACCTATTTTTTTAAAACAGTACCTTTTTTTTAAAAACCAAAGCCTTATAAAGTGCACATTTAAATAAAAAATATCTTAAATAAAAATAGCCTATGAAATAAAAAGAAAGAAAAGAAAAACGAAAGAAAGAAAGAAAAGAAAAAGAAAGAAAAGAAAAACGAACATTACAAAAAAAACTTAATATGACAAAACCTTGTAAGGGCAAAATGGATATATAAAGAAAGATATGATGGAATAGTGGCATTAGAATGTGTGAGAGGCAACCAAATTTTAGGCTTTTATGGAAAAAAAAAAATCTCCGGGGGACCCCCCTAGCCAGCTATTTTTTCACACTGGCTGGCTTCTCCATGTCATAGTGGAAAGCATGTTGACAGCAATTAAAAATGACACAGTAGGATAACAAAGATGCTATCTCCCAAATGTGAACAGTGTTATGTGAGGTGTTTGCTGTCATTTAGCTCTCAAAGTGCATGAGGTTGATGCATTATACTTCTAAATGTACCCCAGAGTCTCATCAAATCCTGTGGGAAACACTGCTGTCTATATGCAGATGACTGACCAGATGTATTTACTGCTGTAGCCATTGTTCAAAATCGGCTCATCAGCAAAAGTGGCGTGCAAAAAAACAAAGGTACTTGATGTAATCTACATTCTACAGTTGTAGCACATTAAAATGTCTGGGGTGTGTGTACCTGGAGGCTGACAGCACATTTGACTGCAGCAGTTGTGGAGCAATCTGTACCTGATTCTCCTGCAAAAAGACAAGGCAGGCTGAAGCCGCTGGGTACAATATCAGCAGGGTATTTTTCTGCCAGTTGCCACGGGACAGTGAAAATACAATTTCAATTTCATTTCATGCCCGCAGTGTGACGGGCATGATTAATCTGGTCCTAACAGACCCATCCCCCCCCCCCAAAAAAATAGTCTAAACACTCGATGTTGTTGAAAAGAATAATAATAATGATAGTAATGACGATGTTGATCTTGTACGCGTGGATCCTCAGGAGGCTGCTCACACACATCTGCTGTACGAATGTATTTATTCATTTGTTCCTTTAATTCAGCTTTAATACCCGCTCTCACAAGCTCTAATATCCGAGCTAGATTTCTCTAATCACCCACTCTATAAGAACTCCCAAAAATCAGATTATCATTCATTACTCAACTGCACTGTGTCAATCTGCAACTTCTGACTCACTGTGTGGTGACCAACAGCAGCACCGTCACATTACTCTAATCCTCCGAATCAGAAGAATCAATCATAATACAAAACTTGTTAATATCAGACAAAACAACAATAGTCAAGATAAAGTAGGTTGTCTGCCAAATAAGCCTGTTGCACCAGCATATTTACAGTTTATTTAAGCTTTCCTGAATTGTTGTCATGTCCAGAAAACTGTGTTAAATTAATTAATTCAGTTCGGTTTCGTGTCTATGTTGTCTTGTGATTTCCTGTTTTATTTTGGTTCCACTTCCTGTTTGTATCCATTGTTCCCAGTTTCACTTTCTCCCTTTGTCTGTTTCCCCGCCTTTAGGATTACCTGTCTCCGCCCTGATTGTTTCCACCTTTACCCTTACTTTGGGTACATCCCAAGTCTCTTATTTCGCATCCCTGCTTCCCTCACTTGCGTCGTTTCCTTGCATCTTAGTCCCGCCCACCGGGGATGCATGGAGAGACGGAAGGAAACGAAGCGAGGAGAGGGGAAACGATTTAAGAGACATGGGACGTCCTTCCCTCCGAAGCTTCACGTGAAGCGACGTCCGTTTCTAATGACGGCGGCAGCGAATCACAGCTGGATCAGCTGTCAGTCACTTTAACAGTTGTAGACATGCACTAATAATAATAATAATAATAATAATAATAATAATAAGTGTTTTCTCTGTTTAACAAACACCTGCACATGGATACCAACCTGCATTGTGTATTTATACTGTGAACTGTGTCCTGCTCAGGGACACGGGAATGCCTTTATATTATTAATTTATTATTATTTGCTTCTGTATTAGGATGGCCAAGTATGAAAAAAAATATGGACCCGGGGAGGGGGATAATACTTGTCCATGCCTCACTGGGTCCGTCTGGTACCACAAATGCAAGCACACACACACACTTCAAAGATGAATAAAGATTCCATAAACCAGCCACCATGGCAGCGTAAAGACGCATCACATGAGAATGCCCGTGAGGAATGAAGGCTGGGAACAATAAACCTGCTGCTGTGAAAAAGTTTAGACTAACGTTACACACTGTAACTGTCAGCAAGGAGCAGAGGAGGTCTGAGCGTCAATCGGATCACTCATAAACAATCACTCTGATAAAACACCCACAACAGAGTGAGTGATGGAAGAGCGGGAGACATGATATGTGGTGATGTAGTACCATTACCTCATGTTATGTGTTCTTACGTGTGCCATGGTGGCTGGGCCCTTCTCCCCCGGGTCCCTATTTATTTATTTTTTCATACATGGCCCTAATACATAAAATAAATTAATTATTTGATATCCCAGAACATGATTGTGTCCACTGAACACCGGACAATATTTTATTAGGTTTGATGATTAAGGTAAAATGTAAATTATGTCACTCAGTTCAAACCTACACTCAGCAATGATCAGCCTCACATGGGACTGATGGAAATGACAAACGATGTAAAAGTGTTTCTTGCAGACTCTCATACTCTCTACTGTTTTTTTTACTTTAATAATATCCATAAAAAATCTGTATGGTGGAAAAAACAGATCACGAAAAGGAAAAAAGCTTCTAGAGCGATGTTTCTCTTAATTTATTATAAATGTAGAAATATGTTTGTGTTGTTTTTGTTGTTCAGAGCCACAATAAAACAGATTTTAACTACGTGGTGAATCATATAAATAAAATATGTGCCTCCTCCGATATGCCTCCTCTATCCTCTATCCTCCGAGCACAAATAAGAGCTTTGGAACGGTCATAAAGATGGCGCCCGCAAAAGAACTTCCGGTTAGAGGAGGCGAAAATGAAGGGCCTTTGAACGCAGCCTTTATGTGTGTTTATAGTCCGTGTCTCCCTGAGACTCATTGTCAGGTCTTGTTGCTTTGCTACTTTGTTTTAATAGAGTGATTTTTCTGTTTGTTTATTTGTTTTTTCTTAGTCAAGCCTTAGTATTGTGAGTTTTATTTTCTGTTTATGGTTTATTTTAGGTTTATTTATTTGCACAGTTATAATAACATAAAATGACAAAGATAACAAATAGTTTAAAGTGCAGGGAGAGGCTAAAATTTCATAGTTAAAAGAAAACGGATAATAGAAAATACATATGTATAACATCAAAAACAAGTCATAATGACATAACAAAAATAACAATATGAAAACAAAAATATGAACATGACATCAAAGTGTATTTGTGTGTGATTTAGAATTTTAAAATAGCAGTTAAACGGGTTTTTAGACATCTTTTGAAACATTTTATAGAGATGGAGTTATTTGCCAGATGGAAAAAGGTATTCCATGATTTAGTCCTTAAATTTAACAATAAATTGACCTCTGCATGTAAGAAATCTTGGAGGATGAAGATCTAAAGTTTGACGTGTTGGATAAGAGTGAACCTGAGAATTAAATTTAAAATAAGTCTTAAAGTGCTCTGGAAAATTTTCATGATCTGAATATACTTTATAAATAAAAACACATATTTGAGAGATATTGATGTCATGAACATTAAGTATCTGAAGTTTCTGAAAAAGAGGTTCAGATGAGGTAGTGACTCAGATCATGTCGCCATCCTAACAAAACATTTCTGAAGAACCAAAATTCTGTGGAGAGACATTGCAATCCAGCACTGTGGAACGAAGTGGAAGGAGACGATAATGGCGTATAACAGAGCAGCTGCAGTACGTTTACAATAAGTGACAGCAGTGGCAAGTGCATTCAAAACAATGATTGCGGAGGAACTGCACCTCGAGCTGTTTCTCACTGTAGAGATTCTACAGACTCAAGCAAAGTTCTATTCTGCAGAACATGATTTGATTACTGTCAGACTCAAGTGAGTGGCGTATTTCTGATGGTCCACTATTTAACTTACCTGAGTATTGGTCGCACAGATAATGTACATCACTTTGTTTCGTCTTGCCGGCTCTGTCGGTTCATATTAATCCCGCCTCCAACAGTCTCACCAATTTCACAGCTCTGTTACTACCTCTGAAGACGGTACAGAACTGGGATCACTTTGTCTCATCATAGAGGCCTAAATATCGCGACTTGAAACGGCAGTCTGAAAGGGGTTTGACTTAATGCTGGGGGGATATTTCTAGGGATGTACCCACAGCACAAATAATGTAAAGGAAATAGATAATTTTTCTTTCCATAGTTGGTCGTTATTCTTCGGCTTGTCCTGACTTAAACCCAGATGAGCCTGTACATTAAGCACCATTGGTGACCAAAATAGATATAGTCAGGAGGCTGAGCTAAATAAATGGGACACGTCGGACAAAAGCACCATTTTTTTCCCCACATGCTCTCTATCATCATAGGTTTCAATTTTTGATGGGAGCCACTTCACCAAGATTGTGGATCGGAGATGGCAGCCATATAAAATCTATGAGAACCAATATATATTCCAACCACTGAGAAGGTCAATCTTGGTGTCAAAATCTACATTTTCTGGGTCCAGGAATCATTTAAGGCTATTGAGAATATCACTAGATGATGACTTGATCAAATATATATGTTCATTTTCACCCAGACTTGTAGGCAACTCGCTTCAAGTGCTGCAGCAGGGAATCCTGAGTTGAAAATGTTTGGAATCTATGTTCACGGAGAGTGTGGATTAGCTGCCATGTACACTGCTAAAAAAAAATCAAGGGAACGCTTTCATCTCATGTCAGATCTTGATCAACAAATTATTAACGGTGAGAATCTTTACTGATGTACATTGTATAACTTGTTGAGATCAAAATGACATGTGAAAACTGGTCAATGAAAACCACAATTATTAACCCGTTGAGGGCTGGATTTAAAATCACACCAAAAATCAAAGTAAAAAATTTACATCACAGGCTGATCCAACTTGTGTGAATTTTGTCATGGCAACTCAAAATGTGACAAAATGTACATGCCTGTATGCACTAAACAAAATAATCATAATATAAATATAAATTGATTCATTAATTTAAAAAAAATTGTCATGATTAAAATATATGACGGAAATAGCTGTCTACCCATTGAGGTGTACCAGCTTTCACATCTGTGTGTGTGTGTGTGTGTGTGTGTGTGTGTGTGTGTGAGTGTGTTCAGTGCCGACTACTTGGGAAAAATCCGTGCTCTGGGCTGTCTGTTCTGTGTGGTGAAGAGCTCTGAAAGCTCTATGACATTTCTGCCATGTTAACTGCTAACCACTGTATAGATACAGAGCTTGGGGTGACCAGCAGTATCTGAAACACACACACACACACACACACACACACACACACACGGTACAGAAAAACCTGCAGATACAGAACCACACTCAGTCAGACACGCAGATGTGTAAGCAGGAAAGTCGGCACTTTTGCAGAAAAATGCTGTGCTACGTGCTGAACCTCTAAAAACACATGCACACAAAAAGACACGGCTGCACGGTACATACAAACAGACACAGATACGGGGCTGTCTTTCTTCACACACTGATCTCCAGAATGCCACCCTAATTGAAGTCTTCCTCTTCGCAGTGCGTTGGACCTGGTTTCCACACGCCAGATAGTTTTGCAGTCTGTTTGAAGCCCCAGCTGAAGTCAGCTTAACAGTTTTTCCTTCTTCTATCTTCATCTCTATCTCAGGCACTGATCGCTCTGACAGGCTGGAACTTGGGAGTAGTACTGCCACTGCACATTTCCAAACTGTTTTCAGTGGTTGGGGAACATAAACAGCACTTTTAAAAGAAAGTGTTGGGAGTGCTAGAGTCTGCAATGCAGCTGTTTGAATTTCAAACTCAGCCCGACCTCTGTGTGTACAGTACAGTCGTGTTTTGTGTGGGTTTACAGCAAAACAAACCGTCATAAATGGATGAAAAATGTGCAAAACAATTACACCTCCTACTTACTATATCACTATGTAGTCATTATCATACTGCTTCTCTTCCCGTCTTTTCTACTGACAAAACCACATCACAAACTTTACTAAAAATGCATACGTTTCCTTTTTTAATTCTGCTCTCCCTCCTCACTCTCCTCCCTGCATTGTTTCTTCACCTTTCCCCTCTTCCGTCTTTTCTCATTTCACTCTCTTCTCTTGCCTCGCTGTCCTCTATGAACTCCTCTTTGTTTCTCTGTCTTCCACTCTCCTCCCTCTCCCGCGCCTTCTCTCCTCTGTCTCTCCCTCTGCGCTTGGAGGTGAAAATTGTGAGAGTGAATGAGCCCAGTGGAAATCCCATCTGAGATTCAAAGGTCTTCGCAGTTATTAATTACCTGAGATATTTATATCGGCATAAGCTGCAGGGAGGGAAAACATGAGCAATCCTGCATGTAGATAGAAATATATACACAGAAACACATGCACGCAGTGTAGAAAATAAACACCGGGGAGATTCAGGAAACAATCTTATCTTGTGCAATACAATATTCAACACCTACAGAACCAGAGAAAATTAAGTGGGATGGGAACTAAGGCAAGACAGAGAAATTTTAAGTGGAAGTGAGGTTTGAGACCTTGTCCTTTAAAGGAATATTCTACTAAACAGCTGTGTTTTGAGTATCAAACAGTCCCAAAACAACCCTTTGGGATGGGAATAATTAATCGATGATAGATTAATGGTCGTTAAGAATTTGATCGATCACGTGGGATTTTTTAATCCATCTGTGTATTTTTTTTATTTTTATTTTTTATCTATGACTGGTATCAGTACTCACTGAACAGAAACACAATAATTAAGTTGGATAAAGCTACAGTTTGCAAACTGTTGCAATGCAATTATAAAACACACAGAAATACAAGAGGATTAATTGGAGCAAAACTAGCTTACTGTATCAAATATTGCTAGCATGAATTACTAGGCTTAATTTGATCCAAAACATATTTAAACACAAAACACATTTAAATATGAATATTACTGTGAAAACTAACCTCATGCCTCTTCGGGGGCTAAAACATAAAACATTGAACTCCTCGATGTTTTCTTTAAAGTTTAATCTCAGTTAAGTTAGTTTAACAATCAACAGGATCAAGTCTCTTTTTGTCTTTTCAAAATAAAAGCATCTGTTATCAAATCAGGTTTTTGCATAGTACTGTATACAGTCATGAAAAAATGATTAGACCACCCTTGTTTTCTTTAATTTCTTGTGTATTTTAATGCCTATTAGAACTAAAAGTACATTTGTTTGGACAAATATAATGATATTAACAAAAATAGCTCATAAGAGTTTAATTTAAGAGCTGATATCTAGTCATTTTCCATGGTTTTATTAATAATACCAAAATCATTATCAATCAAACCATGGAAAATGTCTAGATATCAGCTCTTAAATTAAACTCTTATGAGCTATTTTTGTTATTATCATTATATTTGTCAAAACAAATGTACCTTTAGTTGTACCAGACATTAAAATGAACAAAACATTGAACAAAACAATGGTCTAAGCATTTTTTCCATGACTGTATCTTTTATTTTGCCCAAGTATGCATGCAGCAATTAATCTTTCAATTGATTGTTAACATTATAGATAATCGAATTGGCAGGTTTCTTCCAAACGCTCATCCCTGCCCCCACATGCCTAAAAAATGGCTTTACAATGAATCCCTGTGGTGACTTTATGTGTTGACCAAAACAAGTGAAAATATCTCATAGCACTCCTGCAATATAATTCACAAAGAGATCGGAAAGCTGGAAGAGACGGTTTAGCTCACGTTATGTTGGCTGTAGAAACTAATTGAGAATATTTGTAATCACTGTAAATAAATGAGCCTAATCTGTGTTCATAAAAACTAGTCACTGGACCCTCAGAACAGATGTGCAAACCTAATAGGTTGTACTATATCCACCAACAATGTTCTTTTACAGGGCTGTAAAAGAAGATCATTTGCCAGAAGTGCTTAAAGGTGAACATATTTAGCGCTGATCATAGAGTGATAAAATATTTAACGCAGGAGATTTTGATGGAGTCGAGGATCAAAGCTTGGAGCTGGAGTGAGATGCAGCAGCATGTACAGAGACTTTCATTGGCAGGGCGAAAAGGAAAAAAAAATACAACTCAATTCAGAAGAGAGAAGGTTCTGACTTATGGCCGGGCACTGAGGTCCAGAGCAGTGCCAGTGGTACACCGAGAGCAGAGAGCAGGGGAACCGCATAAATAACTCTTTTTGGCTAAATTAGTGCACTTGGTCTTTGGCCAGATGATAGATGCAGGCAATATGTTGGGAAAATAAGTGGGAACTTTAGCACTCAAGACAAAATGGGCAGGGTGGGTTAACTCCCTGTGCACACCAATTACAGGAGTATGTGATGCCAGTTTGTTGGAGCATTGATCTTACTTGTTTGGGGCAGAGTCTGACACTGTGCTCCCCCAGACAACATTGAGGAAACTGTGTCCACCGTAACCTCCCAGTACTATAGTGTCCGAAATACTTTGGGGGCATGGATGGATAACTCATTGGGCTTACCAGGCATAGGTTAAATCACCCAATGTGTCAGGGCTCTGCCTGGCCTTCACCTGCAAAATGTCACTCAAAGAGACATGTCCATGGAGCACGTGCAAAATGACCACAAAGAAAACAAACTACAGAAACTACAAAGAGACCAAAACAATTCCAAAAAGATGCAAAATAGATGCAAAGAGACAAAACAAGACCGGGAACAGACTGACAATGACTATGAAAATGACCAAAACAGACACAAATAACTAGAATTTAGAATAAAATAGAATGCCTTTATTGTCACTATAGACATGTATACAATGAGATTAAATGCCGACTCCAAAAAGCATTGCAACAGTAAGAAATAAATAATAAAGATCCTCCATGGACTGTAGCCTTTTCAAAGGCTCTTCAGCCTCTCATGTCTCAGACAGAAATTCCTTCTTCTAACATGTTTTAGTGACAGAAAGTGAGACACAATGAGTATATGAGTTCTGTAGTGTTGAGTCCAGTGCCAGTGCTGACAGATTGGTGGGTTTGGATTACTGCTTAGTGAGAATGAATCCCTCATGGTTCAGCTGTTTAGCCCAACTAATCCATGTAAGAGCGGCACCTAAGTTACAACACCATTTGTCTTCAAGATTTGTTTTTCCCTTTTTCCCCTCCTTCCTTTCTTTCTTTTATTATGTGATTTTTATTGATCCCTCCCTCATTTGCTGCTCACCACTCTTTCTTAAAGGTTGCGTTGTCCCCTCCTTCACCTGTAAATTATAGAGTGGAATTTGAAATTTTCCCAATTTTATTCCTTTCTGCTCTTTTCACCTGCTGTCATATTCACTCATCTCTGCACTGCTTGCCTCTCACCTGTTTGACTTTCATACATCTGCTCTCTCATTTGTAGTGCATTGCTTGCACCCCCTACTTTTCATGCATTTTTTTCTGGTACCTTGCTGCTGACATTTCCATCTACCAGTTTGCTCTGTTTGCAGCCTTAAATGCTACCCAGCCTTTATTATTTTTGTCGCAGTATACCTGAAACAGCAAGTCAGTCTGTAAAATCAGTGCTAACGATGGACGGACAGTTTAAAACATAGTTGTGAGATGCATTTCTTCTATGCAATTGCTGTGTTTTATAAGTATGATGAAACCTTGGCTTTTACATTCTGTGTTGACTGAGCTTTAAAATAAACACTCAAGCATTTTACCTGATTATATACTTTGCAAAATAGGGGGAATTTCTCACAGACTGTCCACTTTAAAAGAAGAATGTGCATGTTGTGAGGTGTTGCAAAACACAATATGCACCCACATGCTTTTATAGTCTGCTACACACCCCCACACACACATATCACACTGGGTCGATTTGCGTTGTGGATGAATAATCATTGGTGTGAAGCAGCTGTATCGACTGGCGGAACAGCCTTTATTGATAAGGCCATAAAAGACGAGGCATCTTAGTATTAATAACTCACTACAAAGCTCTCCTCCGTATATAACACAGATATCATTAACTGTGGCACTGCTGTCACACTGGTAATGGCTATAATCAAGCTCCCTGCAGCAGTAAAAAGCTGTGTGTGTGTGTGTGTGTGTGTGCGCGTGTTTATATACAGTTGTCTAATGAAGGAGTATGGAGCAACCCTTTGAGCCTTGTTTTGACAGAGAATGGATAAAGCGGGGCTGCATGCATGAAAGGAAAGGCTAATTCCGTCTGATATGGCAGCGACTGACTTGAGTATAATTCTACATTACAGCCTGTAAGCTCTCATTATATTGGCTTCCACTGCAGGACCATACAGACAGGGTCTTTGTGGTTGTCTGTATATGTAAGTGGACATACACTATATTTATGTGCATGTGAGGAATTTTACAGACAACTTCAGCATCAATTATCCTTTCAAGATCTAGTTTAGCTGAACTTGTAATCAGACTCATTTTGACCATGAATATCAACTCAAGTCAGCCCAACTGTTTTTATATGAGAAGTGGGGTTTGCATCACTAACTAGAACAAATCTATTTTACAAAACTTAGAAAAAACTATAATATTAGACAAAAATATAGAAGGTAAACAATCAACAGTTGTGGGAAAAAAAATATTAGACCATTGTTTTCTTCAATTTCTTGTTCATTTTAATGCCTGTTACAACTAAAGGTACATTTGTTTGGACGAATATAATGATAACAACAAAAAAAGCTCATGAGCGTTTAATTTAAGAGCTGATTTCCATGGTTTTCTTGATAATAACCAAAATCATTATCAATAAATCATTATATTTGTCCAAACAAATGTACCTTTGTACCAGGCATTAAAAGAACAGGAAAACAAGAAGAAAACAAGAGTGGTCTAATCATTTTTTCTTGACTGTAATTTAAATGCAGCTGCCAAATGTAGCTTAACATGTAACGATGTCACTTCTGAAAAATTTGATTTGAGGCATATTGAGTAAAGAAATGGATAAAGAGAATGGAGAGATAAACATTAAGAGACTGGTGTCCCCACAAAAATGACCATATAGGTCGTTTGTACAGGCAGCAAAATAGGACCCATATTTAGGTTTTAGCCTGTCCTCCCCTGCCCTCTAGCAGTGATGATTGATGGTGATTCAGAGTTTAAATGGTGGAATTCACACTTGGGGCGGCTGGAAGGTGGTGGATGGGTCGGACAGATGTCAGACTTTCACCCATGGGAATGAGGTTCGTGTCTCATCTGAAAACAAAAGCAAACGATGTGAGTGAAACATTTTTTATGTCACTTCCGGTAGACACATTAAGTCAAGTCAAAGTTTATTTATAGAGCACACTTAAAAACAACCTCAGTTGACCAAAGTAAAAAACAGAAACAGTAAAACAATAAAATAGTAATATAAACTCAATACAAAAACAGAGTTAGAGATAGAAAAGAAAAATAAAAGGGTAAAAAAGTAAAAGAAAGCCAAGGATTCTTGCCTAGCTGGGACTGAATGCCAAGGAGAATAAATAGGTTTTTAATAATGTTTTAAAGTGCTCAACAGACTGTGCAGCTCTGACCTGGAGAGGTAGGCTGTTCCACAGCTTTGGGGCCGCCACAGAGAAGACTCTGTCCCCACGAGTACAGAGTCTGGACCGCGGTACGACCAGGAGCATCCTCTGTATCCCAAATTGGACACTGTTTGGCTAAGATTCTATCAAAATTTCACATTAAAAATTTCACATTAACTACTAATATAAATGAACACGTTATGCTTCCAATTAATTAAATGGTCTGAAACAAAAGTCTAACTTCTTATCTTTCGCACCGTATATTGTTTTAACCGTGTATGTTAGCCACTGGTTTACCGGAGTCAGCTAAAAGATGCTAACGCCGGTGAATTAGCCGTGTGCTAACTACATCTCACATCGGACATTTGGATCTCCTCACTGTAAAACAATCAAACATAAAACAATGGGGGCTGCTGAGTTTTTCAGAGGAAATTGGATGTTTCTGAGTAAGCCAAATAAATATCACCGTTATCAACCATCGTTGTCAACACACCCGGAATGTTCTGTCCTTCACAATAAAATACAGTCCAGTAAAAATACAGATGTACTTTTAAGATCGTTGTCTGAGTGTTCTTACTGCTTTCTCTCATCAGAGTTACTTTGATATTGTAATTAGACATGTAGTCTCCATTTATATAAATGAAATTTCACATGTAGATTGTTAAATATGTATAAATCAATTATACCTACACTGGTGGTGGCGATCTTATTCAAAGTAACCGTGAAAACACTGGAAAGTGCGACATTGCAGATGTGTCCGATTTGGCATACAGTCTCTATACTTCACTTCCAGCATGTACATGGTTTTATTAACTGTTTAAACAGTTTTTTATGACGCCTTGCCTGGAAGTTGTTTGCTCTCAACCTAAATCAGTGGTTTTGTAGTGTAAATTCAACAAAGCAAAGCGCTCATATGTGTCGTTATGGGTGGTATTGACAAACGACTTATTCTGTCATTTAGGTTGGATATCTTGTTAAACAGGTCTCTGTGGATTCTCTGCTCTGCAGTTAGAAAAAGTTCCCATTGAATGGATGTTAACTAAAAGTAGTCCCCAGAAATCGATGCATTTTCCAAATTTCTAATGTTTCAACAATCCTGAAACTTTATTAATATGTCGACAAGAAATGTTATAAAGACTATAGGAAATTGTGAAACTGTTATCACTGGTTTGGTCATCCCCTCAGTGAGCAGTTTTCTGCACGCACATCCACTCATTCTGTCACACTCACACACACTTAATCCCTTACATATAAATGCTATCAGGAGTTTGCCACTGAAGATGGATTTTCAATGGAAATACTTTTATCTGTCTGCTATTTTAGGATTAAATATGCAGGAATTACCTTCAAATACGAAGAACATGGTTAATGCATTAGTGTGAGCGTGTAAGGAACATACGGCTGTCTCTATGTTTAGCAGTACAAGGTAGCTCCATATTTTCAGAGAGACGGAGGACAGAAACGAGACGGGACAACCAGCTCTTAATGGTGAATTTCATTGGGTTTGCTGCGCGTCTTGTTAAGTTAAGATTTTGAATGATGACGCAAAGCTGTATTTAGATTTACAGATAATAAAATAGAAGGATAATCTACAGTCTAATCTAAAGAGGAGAGTTGGTGGTTTAATGGAAGCTTGTTTGCAAAAGTGTGTAAGAGTAGGATGTTGAAAACGATTGATTTTTATAAAAAAGGAGAAAAAGTCTGCTGAAGACTGCTGTATTATATACTTGACTATGAAAACACTGCACATCATAATATCACATATATCCAACAGGACAGTTCTGCAATCAATACATCTGGGAAAGATATTCAGCTGTTTGTAGTGAAATTTCTGTCAAACAACAAAGAACTAGTCATGGAAAAAATAATTAGACCACCCTTTTTCATTAATTTCTTGTTCATTTTCAGACATTTTCCATGGTTTTCTTGATGATGATTTTGGTTATTATCAAGAAAACCAAAAGTCTAGATATCAGCTCTAAAATTAAACTGTTATCAGCTATTTTTGCTATTATCATTATAGTTGTCCAAACAAATGTACCTTTAGTTGTACAAGGCATTAAAATGAACAATTGATTGAAAAACAAGGGTGGTCTATTGATTTTTTCCATGACTGTATATCAGACACTTCAGAAATAGCTGTTTGTATTATCACAATTTGAGCCTTTAATCAAAAGTCACAATGAGCCATAACAACATTTTATATTCATGCCAATCATTTAAATGTGCCTGTATATGAGAAAGCCTGATATATTTTCTCAGTATATGCATCTGCTGAGGAACTTTCATTCCATCTGGTCCTCCATGATACTTTTTGTTTGGGTGAAGTGTTTCAATATTTTATTATCCCCAATGCAAGACAGGAAGGAGGATTTATTGCAGGACTGTTATTTTAGACTGAATTTGTTTAAGCTAGTTGTACCTTATAGGCTATATGGCCAAAATATTCTATCCAAAATAGGTAATATATTAAATTATATCTTGTTTTCTGGCAATTTAAGTCTATAAGAAATAACACACATATTTTTGTTTACTTTATACTCCATGTTAGCAATCGGAACATTTCAATATGATGAACATATTGTCATGAAGTTTGGCTGTGTTTTTCTTTGACATTGTGGTAGAAAAATATAAAATATAAAATATGTGGAGTGGACATTATTTAAACTTATACACTTTCAACTAAGATTTTTTTTGTAATTTGGGCGAAACAACTCTTCATTTATTTTGCGAGAATATTTATTAACACTGCTGTGATTCAATGCCAATAAGGCAGAACAGCTACATCTTCAGCTGCTTTAACTAACTATGACTGGAAATTTCCCTGTTGTGGGACTAATAAAGAAAAATCTGAACTAATATAATCTAACCCCGGTTTACAGCCATTGACTCCCACTGGGAGCTACATTCAACCCTCTATGGACTATCATCCTGTTTTTAATTTTACATAAATTTGAGCGTATTTTAGATATACTGTAGCTATACTTTACTTGTTAACACCTACACAAATCTTTAGCAAATCATCGTTTAAGGCGTTTTGTCCTCTGAATGCTCTTTAAAGTCCAGTTAATATGTTGTGCTGAAAACAAAAAACAAGATTCATAATGAATAATTAATAAGCCCATCCCTTACAGCTGTAAACACAATGTGCTGCGCTTATGACTGTCATGTATGTTTGGCCTATGCATGACTGTGTATCGATGTAAGTTCATAAATATGTGTATGTGTGTGTGACATCTGGCACTCGCTGCTGTGTGTTGTTTTCCAAAGAAATAAAAAAGAAAGACAACTAAACCTTTTCACTCAATAACCTGCATACCTCATGCAGCACAGATAGCAGAATCTTCTTCTGAGACATGCATATTAATGCAAATCTTTCTCAACAAAGTAATTTTGCCAAAAACTTGTAAGGAGCAAAAACTTATCCAACAACCCTGTTTCCTAAAAGTTGCATATATTATTCTACAAAATATGCAGATATATAATTGCTGCCTGGAATAGTTAGCTGGCCACTTTTTATTCCCAGTCTATGAAGGTTTCTGTTTCAGGACCGGGGTTAAAATCCTGCCTTTTTGGTTGGATAGAAATTAAAAGTTAGCACCTTTCATTTGCTGTAATCCACAATAAAAAATAATCAGTGTTGTAGTACTCAAGATCGGTCTTGGTCTTGAGACCAGTCTTGAGACCACTTTTTGAATCGACTGCATTTTTACTCGGTCTTGTCTCGGTCTCGGACAAAGCGAACTCTGGATTTTATTTCAAGACCACAACTGTGCAACTTGTATCATTTGTTAATATCATTACTGTAATTTTGCATAAATCATATTGCTTCGAGTTCAACCAATAACATGACTCGTATATTATTGGAAATTGTTGTCACCGTTAACGGCTGTCACCCCTCCCACCTCCTTTCACACGCCCCCCTCAAAAGGTCATGTTAGTGACAGGAGAAGAGGCCATGAGAAGATGTCAGCCAACTCGTCTGTAATAAAATTTGGTTACCTGAACCACAAAGATTTTTTGTGCACAACTACAAAAAAAACAAAACACAGCAACTTGTAAATTCTGCAAAGCAGCGCTAACAGAGACGGCTGGGACTGGTCTTGGTGTTGACTCGGTCTCGACCCCTCAAAGTCTTGGTCTCGGTTTAGGTGGTCTTGACTACAACACTGCTGTCTATATCTTGATCCTTAACAACCAAGTTCTTAATAATAAGCGCTGCATGGGTGTCTGTGTCCTTCCAATAGGAGCTTCAGATGATAAAAATGCTTATTGAAGTTGGAAGTCACTGCCAAACCCAATTTTGGCATTTAGGTATGAGATTTTCTTGGCATTACTTTATGGCCTGACATATTTTTTTTTCTTTTAAACTATGTAAATTATAACAAATAAATTCTAAAACAAATACTGGATATTAAGGAAGTGATAACTTTTTTGTTTTTGTTGTTGTTTTCAAGTTTCCTCAGTTATAGTCAATAACAATCAGGTGCAGGGGCTGTTAAAGAAGCTTTAAAGTGCTACCAGCCAGAGACTTTAAAGACTTCTTTATTTCCTTTTTATCCATTGCATTAATAAAGAGAATACTTTGTGTTAGAGAGGGGGAATAGAATATTAGCTTAGACTGAGATTACACTATACACACCAAAGCTAATCAGTTTATTCTTTTACACACTTTAGGCTCTGGTGTTTGCTGTGGGTTTTTTTATTTCTCATATAATGAACAAAGAAAAAAGCACAGACAGCAGAGGAATAAGAAAGATGGGGTATTTTTCTCATTTTTAATTCTGATTCCAGTCTTCTTCTGCTGCTTTGACTATTTTTTCAGAATCCCATAATGGAGAGAGGGGATTTGGGGATGTTATTGTGTGGATAAACAAAGCATATTAATTAAAAATGTCTTTGATTATTCAAGGGCTTATGTTTGATACCGATCTGTGATCAGTTCAAGATGCTCTTGGTGTCTCCTTTTGTCCTTGAGTCAGATTCATACAATAGAGAATCTGAGAAAGACAGAGACAGAAATAGATATCGTACCAGTGGTCACTATGGTACTTGGTTACTCAGTAAAAGAGGCTTGATGAATACATGTTGTTTGTTGGTTTTACTGTAACAGCACAGGTAAACAATCACAGCACTGCAAACCACTCAGACTGGCTGGATATCAGTCTTTGTCACTTGAATGCACAGTGTGTCAATTGATCCTGACCAGCAGCAGCAAAACTGTCAACATATTGATGTGTGTGTGTGTGAGTGTGTGTGTGTGTGTGTGTGTGTGTGTGTGTGTGTGTGTGTGTGTGTGTGTGTGAGAGAGAGAGTGACTGTGAAAAGACAGTTCAGATATATATAGCGTGGAAGTCACGCAGGTTAAGGGGGAAGTAAACCTGCAGTCATTTATTATGAATGACATGACTGGACCACCTATGGTGAAGGGAACCTCATGAGAGACAGAGGACATTGTAAAACAAGAACGGTTTGAAAACACTCAGAGAGATGGATGCTTACTATGACAAAGGGGGACAGAAAAAACTAAGACAGCATTTCATTTATATGTCTGGGTATGCTTAGAAGCTGTATGTGATGATTAAATAATAACTTATTTGGCAAACAATAGTTTAAGACTATAGGGTTGTAAAGAGGTGGAAAATATCTGGTAGAAGTTAAGCTGGGAATTTTGGAAATGTTCCAATTTGGAAACTCCATGGGAGTGATGAAAATGTATGGGAATTTACTGAAAAATTTGGGGTAATTTAAACTGTATCATATCCAAATATAAATATAAGTAGACATCCATGCAAAATAAAACAATTTAAAAAACATGACATTTCAAAAGATTTATGTTTAAGTAGAACTTTATCAACTTTTAATTATTTTATTGAATAATCAATTCTTTCATCCCCAAAAAGGCCTATTCAAAAAGAGCCAGTCTCCCTCCCTCAACTTGTAAATGATGAATTGAACATGTGATAGAGGGCGTGGCCTATAGGGGGCTGGCCTCTGTAGCCCTGCAGTCAGCAGTGTGCTACGTGCATGTGATTGAGGAAATATACTTGCATGTACTTGCATGAAATCTGTTTTTTCTAGTCAAGATTATGCTAAAATATATTTTACCAAACTATATTTACGCTCCCTGTTAAGGGCCAACCTTAAATTTTGTAAATTCCCAATTTATTCCTGTTTATTCCCATAAATTCTGTTTAATTCACATTAATTCCCATGGAATGTTTCCAACTTTGAAAATTCACAGAATTTTTCAACCCAAGTTAAGCCTCCCAAATCTGCTATCACTGTAAAGAACAACGCTCTTGGCTGGAATTTCTTGAAAGAGCAGAAGGTCTTTTTGCTTCACGAGAGGATGTCAGGACACATAGTTATGTAACATCTTCATTGTTAAAAAAAAAAAAAAAAACCCAAATGAATGAATTTTTCATCTTCAAGGGACTTCCCGTGGAATCAACAGTTTTTGACAGCCAACACTAACTGGCATGCACAAGCTGTTTGGTTTGTTTTCAATCTCTCTTCTTCCTGTGGGCCTTGGCCACTGTAAAAGCTGCAGCCAGCTAAATACTAACAAAAACAGATGATGGGGCACAATGCAGCAAGCACATTGAGGCTTGAATATCACAAGTGTGCAGGGATGCTGAGGTACTTGTACATACCTAAGTAATTCAGGTTTCAAGTATTTCCATTATCTGCTACTCCACTACTATTCAGAGGTAACTGTTGTATGTTTTACTCCACTACATTTATTTGATAACTTAAGGTCATAGTTACTTTTCAGATTAAAGTTAATAATGAAAAATAATTAAGTTTTTGAACAATGAACAAAATATGAAGTTAAAACTTAATTGATTCCAGGGGGGAAATTGATTAGCTACCCAAAGTAAAGAAAATAGTTAAAAATAGCCCCACCTTTACCAGATTTAACATTAAAGTAATGCATCAATATCACTAACTACTATCCAATAATATACATTTTACTGAAATCGTTCATTTTGCACAAGTACTTTTGCTTTTAGTACTTTAGGTACCCGGCTGCTGGTTTTCACCATTCTCAGTCGATACTGGAACATATAAAAAATTGTTGTCCCCATGAGTCACCTGGCCAACAAAAACAAACTGAGATATTGGCATCACCATGGGGTCTATTGAGAATTTCTGCATTGGATTTTGGATCATTGCAGAAAATAAGCTCCTTGGCAAACACACGTTTCCGACGTTTTGTTCAGCAGGATAATCTTCACAAATGAACACCACTTTAATTAAAATTTGAAGCGTTAATTCAACTGACAGAAGTAAAAAGCTAATGTTATACTATTGCAAACTACTCCACGGTTGCATGACTTTGAATCTGTAGCCTAATAAATTGTTCATTAACATAATTTACAATCTACAGGAATTTGCAGGAGCACTGAAAAACATGACTAGAGGCTGTAAGGCGGACAAGTGACAGAGTTGCCGTTGTTGCCGTTTAAAACCCCAACAACCACTGTCTCTTTTTAGCCACTTAGTACTTAGTAGGAACCGCCTTTTTAAAAACACGTACAAACTTAGAAATACACAAGCGGGCGTATTAACTAACATATTTTATGTTGTACAACAAAACACAAACATCTCTTCAGCTTGTGTTCACCACAGACCTTATTTCAGGCATCTAATCAAAAAACCCATTCAATATACTCATTGGGTTTGAGAGGATAAACCCCAGGACGCTAAAATGCTAACTTACTGCCTGGTTTAAGAACTCATTACTGTGGCACCCTAAAGTTAAAAAAAAAAACCCACACACCAAGTTTTCCTTTAAGTGGAGGGAACTTGTCAAATGACACTAATATTGGTAGTTACACTAACATGGTGACAAAATCAATCAACAGAGAAACCTATAAACATGTACTTCTACACATACAGATTAACACAAGATACAGAGGAAACAATACCAGTCACATGCTGTAATGAAGGCCCATGTCAGAAGGTGATGTGTACCAACCAAAAGCATGTGTGTGTGGGAGCTATCTCACATAATTTAGTTTGTTTACACATCATAACATGACAACCTGTAATTGGATATGTGGATAACAAGCTGACGGCTGATAATAGGTGTTTGTTGCTGTAGATACGTTAAGCTTTCTGACTCGGACAATTATCTACCCACGCTCTGTCACACTGCTGCCTTACCGTGACATACTGATGAATATGTCATTATATGTGCGACGTAACCACCAGGTTTCATTGTCATCCGGCAGAGCCATCCTTGTATTTGGTGCATGAACAGATGTGCATACAGCAGCATGTGCAGCTGAGAGGGCTGTGGTGATCGTAGATAACACTTGCTTATGCTGTGTGTAATATTCCTGAATTCACAGTAATTATTCCTTATGAAGAACATAAACACATTCACACGTGTTATTTCTGTCCTCAGTATGTCAGCGTTTCAGTAGACAGCAGGGGGACCACCCACTGTGGGCTGATTTATTTATAGTGAAGAGAGAGAGAGAGGGGGGGGATGAGAGCAATACCAACCCGAACCCTAACCCGAACAGTACTATACAATTTCTGTAACAAAGAAAGAATTTTTCATATTGATTTAAGGAGCTTTTGAAAACCAGCCTGCAACTATTTGACAGAGAGAAACCGTGCAAGAGGATCATTGTCACAAAATGATTGGGACATCATCCCTTCATTATATGTATATATATATATATATATATATATATATATATATATATATATATAAACCTATTAAACATTTAAACAAAATCAATCAAACCAATATAATTATTATGAAAAATGTCTTATAACTTTAACATTTCTTATAACACATTCATAATTATTTGTATTATATTGTATTTTACAGCTTGCTTCATCAATATTTAAACGTTGGGGGTGGGGGATAGTCGATTTCTAGGGGGAGATAGCAGGTCAAAGTGGTATATAGCATCTGAAAGCTGGGGACATGAAGATTAATTTGAGTTGTGCAGTGTCTATATTCTTCTGTAATATAATGAATCATTTATTGTCAAATACCTTGTAAAGCCATACATTTTCTGATGCTCTCCGTCTCTAGTTTGTGATTTTTAAACCCCATGAGGCTGTGGTTATCCTAGAGGCCACACCAGCTCATTTTATACAGTGAGGTCAAGTTTAAAAAGATGCTCTCACTACAATGAAATGGCTAGTATAGGGACTAACATCATCACACATGATTATAATGGGGCTTAGTGAGTTTTCCAGTGATATTCAATGCAATTCCAAGACCAAGTTTGCAGAAATGTTCAGATATAGAAAGCAAAAATAACATATTTAACTGAATGAGAAAAATGGTGTGATTTTGCCTTAAACTGCATGGTATTCACATAGTCATGATTGTAAAGGAGAGACTTGTGGGCACCCAAAGAGCCCATTTTCATTCGGAGATATTTAGGTCAGAGATCAAGAGACCCTTTTGAGAATGGCCCTGTCATTTTTTCCCCTCTCTAAAATGTAGTTGAATTTTGAAGCGTGGACAATGGATTTCTTAGATCTTAAAGTTTCACATATTACCAATATCCTCGCTGTATAAAATAATTGAGTTCAAACACAGCCTCTGGAAGAAATAAACATGCTAAAAGTCAGAACCTCAGAACACTAGGGGGTTAACATACAACAAGCGTTAATATACAATGTCAGGGAACCTCCAGTTGAACTTTGTGTGCCATTGTATTCCTCCTAAGCCCTACTGAGCTCTGCAGCAACATTAAGTCAGAAAATCCAATGTCTTCCATAGATTCAGATAAACAACATGAAATTTCCATTTGACTCTCACTGAATTCATCAAAATAAGAAAGTTTGACCCAGAACCTTACATTACAGTGATTGACATGTGCAAGTGGGCCTCAGCGCACAGTCAGCTGGACGATCTACTGCAGGGGGAAAAATAGTTTTTGTGCCCATGATATTATTGTAATCTTCCTAAGCATGCATAACACACACATTGCTGTGCCATTGTTACTGTAAAAGTGTTTTACTGTAAGCATATACAAAAGCTCAGGAAGTTTTGTCCATGTTTACACTTCATGTGTTTTTAGTTTAATGCTGCAATGATTCAGCGTTGGAAGCATCAGGTCATCAATAAACAGGCTGATAAGAAGTTTGTCTATTGCCAGACTGTTTTTGAATGAGCCACATTTCCATATCTGAAGGGCTCACTGTTAATTATAGTTTCAGTTGAGAGTCATTAGTATTAGTCATGTGTAAGCCCCTGGGCTATTTTTAATTTTTATTTTTAATATTACCCCCAAAAATATTTGCTTCACTTTCTACATTTAAGTTTGTTTAAGATATAATGCAGTGTTAAAGGGTTGTGACTGTTTACTGAGTTAGTTAGTTAGTTTATATATGTGTGTGTGTGTGTGTGTGTGTGTGTGTGTGTGTGTGTGTACATCAAGTTCTTCAGTTGTCGATATTTTAATATTTTTTCATATTCTGAATGGTGATTGAGGTATTTGACTATAAGTGTTTCTAACTTCTTATGAAATCCAGTTCACAGCTATCAGTGACAGTATAAACAAATTAATTCTTTAGCTTTGATTGTAAAAGTGCTCGTTCAGGATCTCACTCCACACGCTGTCAAGGTTAGAATGGCAAGGCATGGCATGAAATAACACTCGCTTTTCTTAGACAGATTCAAATAGAGAAGGTGCTATGACAATGGAATTAAATATTTGATCAGATTTTAACTCAAAAATGTTCTGGTGGTAGACTTTCAAGTTGCTGCAAAATACACTTCACAAAAAAAGTGATATATAAATAAAAAACAAACATCCTGGACAGCGGAAATGGAAACTCAAATTTATTTATTTTTTTTAAAGATTATTTTTTGGGCATTTTTGCTTTTATTGGAAGTGATAGATAGAAAGGGGGAGACAGAGGGGAGGACATGCGGCAAAGGGACCTCAGGAAGGACTCAGCCTTAATGGTACGCACTCTACCAGTGTGAGCCACCGGACGCCCCAACTCTATTTTGTTTTGTTCATATTTTTATTTCTCAGCCAAGGTTTCAGTTTTTTGGGGGGACTTTGTTGTTTTTTATTTTTTTATTTTACAGATTTTTTTGTATTTTTTTGTATTTAAATTTCACTGGTTTAAGGACACATGCAAATAATAAAAGAGAGAAACAGGGAAAGAATTTGGCATTTTGATGCCAGAATTAAACAAAATTTCTAAGAAAGAATTCCATACATTTTAATGATACAAAAACCATGAAAAAATACCAATAATTAGAAAAGCTTTTGTCTTATAATAGTTTTTGTCAGAATTTTCTATGGTAGCTTAGTTTTGTTTGAAAGGTCTTAAGTCATAATTAGTATATTATATCTTTATTCCTGGTTATGACCCTGATTTCTACAATTATGTTACTGTGATAATTTACTTGATCATTGAAAACTTGATACCTATAATGTCAAGCATATCTCACTATTATTGTAACTGTTTTTGTAATGCCGTTGATTAAGTCCATAACTTTACATTTGCACAGGAATACCAGCAGGGTGTTACTCACAAGCCCCCGGCTGAGCGCCGCTGTGTTGGAGTTCTCCCCGAGGAACGAGAGGGTCGCCTCCTTGCGGCTGCAAGTCGCAGGGAGAAGGTCTCTGACTGTTGTTTGTGCTTATGCACCAAACAGCAGTTCGGAGTACCCGGCCTTCTTGGAGTCTCTGGGTGGTGTCCTGGAAGGGGTACCATCTGGGGACTCTATTGTTCTTCTGGGAGACTTCAACGCTCACGTGGGTAACGATGATGGTACCTGGAGGGGGGTGATTGGGAGGAACGGCCTGCCCGATCTAAACCAGAGTGGTGTTCTGTTATTGGACTTCTGTGCTAGTCACGGATTGTCCATAAGGAACACCATGTTCGAACATAGAGTTGTTCATAAGTGTACCTGGTACCAGAGCACTCTAGGCCAAAGATCGATGATCGATTTTATTATCGTATCGTCTGATCTGCGGCCGCATGTTTTGGACACTCGGGTGAAGAGAGGAGCAGAGCTGTCAACTGATCACCACCTGGTGGTGAGTTGGATCAGGTGGCGGGGGAGGATGCTAGACAGACCTGGCAAACCCAAACGCGTAGTGAGGGTGAACTGGGAACGTCTGGCAGAGGCCCCTGTCTGCAGGGTCTTCAACTCACGCCTCCGGAAGAGTTTCTCCAACATCCCGGGTGAGGCTGGGGACATGGAGTCCGAATGGGCCATGTTCAAAGCCTCAATTGTTGACGCGGCTGGTAGAAGCTGTGGCCTGAAGGCCGTCGGTGCCTGTCGTGGCGGCAACCCAAGAACCCGCTGGTGGACACCAGCGGTGAGGGAGGCCGTCAAGCTGAAGAAGGAGGCCTTTCGGTCTTGGCTGGCCAAGGGGTCTCTGGAATCAGCAGACAGGTACCATTCGGCCAGAAGGGCTGCAGCTGCAGCAGTCGCTGAAGCAAAAACTCGGGTATGGGAGGAATTCGGGGGAGGCCATGGAGGAGGACTTCTGGTCGGCCTCAAAGAGGTTCTGGAAAACCGTCAGGCGACTCAGGAAGGGAAAGCAGGGCTTGGCCCAAGCTGTGTTCAGCGGGGGAGGAGACCTGCTGACCCGACCTGGGGATGGCCTTAGACGGTGGAAAGAACACTTTGAGGAACTCCTTAATCCAGCCAAAACGTCCTCCGTAGAGGAGGCAGAGTCTGAAGACTCAGGGGAAGGCTCATCAATATCCCTGGCGGAGGTCGCCGAGGTAGTTAAAAAGCTGCCCGGCGGCAAGGCGCCAGGGTTGGATGAGATTCGCCCTGAGATGCTGAAGGCTCTGGACATTGTTGGGTTGTCATGGTTGACACGCCTCTTCAGTGTCGCGTGGAGGTCTGGAACAGTGCCTGTGGATTGGCAGACCGGGGTGGTGTTTCCCATTTTCAAAAAGGGGGACCGGAGGGTGTGTTCCAATTACTGTGGAATTACACTTCTCAGCCTCCCCGGGAAAGTCTACTCCAGGGTGCTGGAAAGGAGGCTCCGGCCGATTGTCGAACCGCAGATTCAGGAGGAACAATGCGGCTTTCGTCCTGGCCTTACCCTTGCGAGACTTCTGGAGGGGGCATGGGAGTTTGCCCATCCAGTCTACATGTGTTTTGTGGATTTGGAGAAGGCTTATGACCGTGTCCCTCGGGGAGTCTTGTGGGGGGTACTGCGGGAGTATGGGGTACCGGGCTCGTTGCTACGAGCTATCCGGTCCCTATATAACCAAAGTGAGAGCACGTTCCCGGTGGGTGTTGGCCTCCGCCAGGGTTGCCCCTTATCTCCGATTCTGTTCGTGGTCTTCATGGACAGGATCTCAAGGCGCAGCCGGGGGGAGGAAGGGATCTGGTTTGGTGACCTCAGAATTTCATCTCTGCTTTTTGCAGATGATGTGGTTCTTTTGGCTTCATCAAGCCGAGACCTCCAGCACTCACTGGGGCGGTTTGCAGCCGAGTGTGAAGTGGTTGGGATGAGAGTCAGCACCTCCAAGTCTGAGGCCATGGTTCTCTGCCGGAAAACGGTGGACTACCCCCTCTGGGTGGGGAGAGAGGTACTGCCTCAAGCGAAGGAGTTCAAGTATCTCGGGGTCTTGTTCACGAGTGAGGGTAGAATGGAACGTGAGATGGACAGGCGGTTTGGTGCGGCGTCAGCAGTGATGCGGGCGTTGTAACGGACCGTTGTGGTGAAGAAGGAGCTGAGCCTGAAGGCAAAGCTCTCGATTTACCGGTCCATCTACGTTCCAACCCTCACCTATGGTCATGAGCTTTGGGTAGTGACCGAAAGAATGAGATCGCGGGTACAAGCGGCCGAAATGAGCTTCCTCCGTAGGGTGGCTGGGCTCAGCCTTAGAGATAGGCTGAGGAGCTCAGACATCCGGAGGGAGCTCGGAGTAGAGCCGCTGCTCCTTCACGTCGAAAGGAGCCAGTTGAGGTGGTTTGGGCATCTGGTAAGGATGCCTCCTGGGCGCCTCCCGTTAGAGGTGTTCCGGGCACGTCCAACTGGTAGGAGGCCCCGGGGAAGACCCAGAACACGGTGGAGGGATTATATCTCTCGCCTGGCCTGGGAACGCCTCGGGGTCCCCCAGGAGGAGCTGGACGTTGTGGCTGGGGAGAGGGGCGCCTGGAATGCCCTGCTTAGCCTGCTGCCCCCGCGACCCGGCCCCGGATAAGCAGACGAGAATGGATGGATGGATGGATGGATATCAATTGTTGTGTTTATTGTTCTTATTTAAAGTCATCCACTGTTAACTTTTTATGGATATTGATATTGACTGACATTTCACTTTAACTATTGTACTTGGTAACATGCTTTAATTTGTGAATGTGCTGTTGTAGAGGTCTTGGGTAAATTAATAGTCTTAGAGAATTTCGTAACCTTTTTTACACACACACACGCACGCACGCACACGCACACACACTCTCACACACACACACACACACACACACACACACTAACAGGGACCAAGAGACAACCATCTCAGTCTTAATTGAAAGATGTAATCTTGCAAATGGAAGCCATGAAACATTCAGAGAGAGAGAGAGAGAGACAGAGAGAGAGAGAGAGAGAGAGAGAGGGAAAGGGAAAGAGAGAGTGTGTTTGTTTATATGTATATACAGTATGTGTGTAAGCCTCAAGAGACTCACTCAGAGACACTTCTGTCTGAATTGGGGGGGGGGGGGGGGGGGGGGGGCACTGGTGACCTCCGCATCCCCTTTTTATTCTCACTCACTACATATTCTCCACTTTTTCTCTTTCCTCAGCCAGCTCTCCTTCTATCCGTCTACCCTTATCATCCCCAAATCTTGAATCCCTCCCATACTGTCATTCCCCACCACTGTCCTTCATCCTCTGCCTCTCCCACCATCTCATCTCTTCCCTTTCTCTTTATATCTCCTGTTCCACAATATCTGTCCCCATCTCTCACTTGCATTGCGCCCCTGTCATCCCACACACTTGTCCACTCAATCACTGTAATTTCTGCTCCTCCCATTCACACTTGCTCCTGATAGCACCTAGGTCTCTCAGGCCCTGCTCATGTTTTTTTATGCTCCTTCATATCTGCCCTTTTTTATGCCCATGTGTCCTCGACAACATCTGTCAGTCTAAACCATATTTTGCATGACAGTAATATCTCACTGTATGTTGCTCTTGGAAGGCTGTGTGCTATAAAAACATCTCTTATCACCCATTTTACCCATGCAAAACACCCCATATGTATCTTTTTGGGTAGACTCTATTTTAGACCAAAATACAAAAAAAAATTGTAACTACTGTGAGTTTGGGTACATCCTTTACCACTGACCGGTTCAGACAAGAACCATATTTTCAATGATTCCTGTGTGGCTGTGCAGATATTCTTCATTTTCATCTCATATTATTTAATTTTAATGGTTCCACATCTGTGACAGCTGTGACTGGAGGCATTATGTTGGTGGGTTGTCCCCACTCCATTCTTGTGAATGTGATATCTTGGTAACCCTTTGAAGGAATTTCTTCAATTTTGGCATAAATGTCCATTTGGAGCCTAGGTTAGTAAGTGGTAAGTGATTAGATTTTTTTGATTAGGCTAAAGGTCAAAGGTCACTGTGACATCACAAAGTACATTCTGGCCATAACTTAAAACAATTCATACTCTAAATAAGAAAATATTTCACAAAATAGATAAATGATGAAGTGATGACATTTTATAACCGAAAGGTCAAAGGTCAGCTGCACTTTGTCATCACAATATTCAGCAAAAACACTTTTCTGACCATTATTCAACACCGTAACTCAGGAAAAAAAGAAGAAAGAGGAGCTGTCATGGGGATTAATGGCATCATGTTGTCGGGGCATTGCACATGTGCAGTGTAACTGGAGATGTGATGTGGGACAGTTGTTGGTTAGTTATTACCATAGATATATACAGGGCTTGAAGCAGAAAAAATTCCTGTGCCTGAATTTTTTTTATGCATGGGGGGGGGGGGGGGGCTCTGATGCATCATGTATGATGAAATATTAGCATTCAGTTAAAAGGAGATCCAGATCAAAGTCATTAATGATATGGTACTGACAACTAAAAGTATCGAACCAAACCATCTAGGGGGGTCCGGGGGCATGCCCCCCCGGGAGAAAATTTGTACATTTTTAAGTAAAATTAATCTATTTTGTGCACTTTGAGAGCTAAATGAGAGCAAACATCTAGAGGGCACCAAATAATTTTCTGCACAGTTTATCACGTGATCTCGCGGTCTTCCGTATGGTCAGGATTATCGCGTGTTCTCGTTATCTCGCGTGTATACGGCTGGCTCGCTACGCTGCCGTTAGGCGCCCGGTGGGAACTGACGCCGGGCAGAGGACGGAGCAAACCCGCGGCGGAGCCGCTCCGCGCCCGGTGGAAATGTGGGAGAGCGCACGCACGGACCGTATATAGCCGTGTTTCTACTACCACCGGGAAAGTCTCATGCAACACCCTCTCAAATGTCCGCTCACTCTGCGTGTCTCCACAACAAGTTAGCCCCCAGAGCGATTGAGAGACTCTGGAGGTGACGTATGGTTTTCGCCGTCGTTAACTGTGCACAGCAAATGATCAACAAAGCAGCATGGCTAATTATTATGCACAGTGTCTCCGCTGATCATAAACATAGTGATCGTGAATTAACGGTACTCGCTAACTGTGCACAGAGTGTCCGGTGCTTGTTGTAAACAAACAGATCGCTGTTTCTCCTGCAGCAGCAGCACATACACACTGTACTGCTACAGAGCTAACTGCCGCTAACGGCGGCTCTTCTTAACGAGCCGGCCTCCGGCTCGTTAGCGGGTCGTTAAAAAGAGAGTAGGGAGTCGCTGGATTTGTCTCCAGTCACTTTCTTGAGAAGTAGTCATGACGTGGGTCTAAAGCACGCTCGCCGATGAGCCGCCTTCTTCTTCTCCGGCAGGCTGTACGCTATCCACCGTAACGCCGCCCTCCCCGGTCATACCCAGATCTAACTAACTAAGGGTTTGTTTTTTGTTTTTTTAAACATGATTAAAAAAAAAAAAAAAAACACCAAAAAAAATCCCGAGCCGGATTTCCGGCACCGTGCCGGAGGTCTTCAAGCCCTGTATATACCATGTATATAAATAATGGAGGAGGTAGTGACTGTGACGTCACCTGTGGGTTTACACTCCTCGCCATCTTTCTTTTCGTATGTTGCCATCTTGTTATCAGAAACTGGGAGCAGACCACCGCTCTACACTGACTGAGCAAGGTCGCTGCTAATTCATGTTAGCATTAACTGTAGCATTAACTGACATGTTAATTTTTGCTAGCAAAAAACAAAAGCAAAATATACGTTATTGAAGAAAAATGAACAGCGACTCCTTGGAGTGTCTGTTAGTCCAACCAAACGCTGAACAAGACATTTTTAATGAACAAAACGTTCAAATAAACTGTCACACATTGTCACATTGCTTTTCTTCTGTTATGATGATGGCTGGCCTTGTTAGCCACCTGTCAATCAAAGGTAGCCACGCCCCAAATCATACAATTCTTTATCTTCTATTTTCTTCTAAATGGGGCCATTATTTACACAGTTATTATAAATTAAATAAAATATAAATACATTAAATATAAATTAATATAATCATATTGTCTTGAAATTGAATTTTTATTATATTTATTATTGTTTTATGATTGAGACCATAGCGTTGTCCTAAAAAAATATTCTGAGGTAAGAAAGCAAGTGAGAAGTTAACTTATTTTGTATTGAGATAGAGAGAACCAAAATGCTTCTGCAACCGCTGTCAGCACCCCCTGTTGGAATTTTCAGTAGAATGCAGCTTAAGGCACTTTCCGGTTTGCCTCACTGCTCAGACCCGGAGGTTGCCGCCTGGTTATTACTAGTTATTTGGTTTCCATGCATTTAACATTTAGCTAAATAATTTCTACTTCACTTTCCTAAATTTCCTATGATCTTCTTCTACTTATTTCCTATATTTCCAAGAAGGATTTCAAAACCGCTCAACTCTCAGTCTAAAGGAAACTCAGATGTATCGATTTTGTGACTGTACCTTCAGCCATAGTATTTCTTATGGTCTTTTACAGCTACTTCTTGGTGTCTCAACTTCAACTGCAATGGATTTCTAACTGTGTTCTGGTAGCCCTTCGGAACGGAGATGAAAGAGCAGCAGGTGGACAGTTAGAAATAGAGGAGGACGGACTGAGAAGACAGAACAATGTCACGCAGAGTCATTAATCGGAAATCCTGCAGTTCTGGACCTGCAGTGTCAGTCTGACCTGTTACTGATGATCTCTGTTGCAGGCAACAAGTGTTCCAAGTACATTTCTCTTTCTTTCTGTTTTTGTTAACGCTGCTTGTGCATCTTACACTTTGTAGTTTGCATTTGAAACCTGAAAATGTGATCATTTTGTCAAGTGAAGTGTGTTTTCTACTGATTACTGGTTAGAATTTTAAACTGCCCGTCACTGTATCTAATGTGGTACAGTGGCCCTGAGAGCTCACAGCGCTGCAACTTAAGAAACCACATGCAAATACACAAAACACAAGTAAATTGAGAAAACATCTTCATCAATTTGATAACACAAGCGCAGTATTTAGAAAACGCGTTACAAAGATCACAACACAACAGAAGTGTTTACAGAGGACACTTAAAAGTGATGCACATGTCTGGATCGCATGCTTTGTGGTCTTTGCAGCGTGTTTTCTAAATGCTGCGCTTGTGTTGTCAAATTGATGAAGATGTTTTCTCAATTTGCTTGTGCTTTGTGTATTTGCATGTGTTGTCTTAAGTTGGAGCGATGTGAGCTATCAGAGCCACCATACTCCAGGACTGTTTGGAAAAGAAAGAAAGAGATCCGATCAAAGTGTTAAAAGTTCAGCAGCTATTACTTTCTTTGCCTGTAGGTGGCGCAGGTGTAGGATTGATCCTACAATGACTGAGCAGCCTTTCCTTGGGGAGATTCTGCTCGCTTTGAGCATGTGAATAAGTTAGAAAAAATCTCTCGAGGATAAAAAAGAAACTTGTGTGAGAGATACTGTCTAAATGAAGCACAATTGAGTTTCAGAAAATATTCCTGGCATGTGTATTCAAGGTGGTTTTATGGAATCCTCACACATTTCGCAGAGAATCTATACATAGCACTAACATGCACAAATGCTCAGACATTTAATCCTCTGTCCTCACACACACACACACATGCATACAAACCACTGAGTTTATCGAGACGACTCCCAGCTGCGGTGTGAGTCCAGAAAAAGAGACTGCCTTCAATGTTCCCTGGGGGGGTTAAGGAAGACGTAGAAAGAGGTTGAGGCTGTGATGGTGTATTTGACTAAGAGTATTTGTGGGTGTGGATGTGGTTGGGTGAAAAGTGTGCTAATGTGTGAAGTGTCAGTGTCTACTCTGAAATGGTTGTGAAGAGACACACTGCAAAGTTGGATATTAGTGAGCTTATCACATACCCAAAAAAAACAAGGACAACAAAAAGGCTCTTTCCCACAAGATCTCCAACCTAAATGACAGAATAGACAGTTTGTCAATACCACATAATGACACATATGAGCGTTTCGCGGCTCACGGTACCGCGGAGTGTTCTAAATATAGTACACACTTCATTATATATACACACGTACGGTTTGCTGTTGTTAAAAAAAATGGCAGTTTCTGTGAATTTCTGCTACAGAATCACTGTCCTAGGTTTAGGGCAAAAAACTTCCTGGTGAGACGTTATCATTTTTTAAAAACTTTTTATTCTTTTACTTCCTTTTTAACTCTATCTCTGTTTTTAAATTGAGTTTTTATTAATATTTTATTGTTTTATTGTTTTTGTTTTATGTTATTATTTTCATTGTTGTTATTTATTACTATATTTGTGTAGGATTTGTATTGTACTTTAATAACTGTACAGCACTTTGGTCAACTGAGGTTGTTTTTAAATGTGCTCTATAAATAAACTTTGACTTGACTTGGCTTGACTTATAAAAGACAGTTTAAACAGTAATGAATGTACATAAACGCCGGAAGTGATGTAGTTACTAGGGTGATTTTAGCCACGGAAGTTACGTAAAAAGTAATTGACTTTTGTTTTCACGTGGCACACAAACCCGCTTCTCCTGGGTTAAAGTCTGCCATTTGTTTGGAATGTATTTGTCATTTGACTTATGATTGATCATCTGTTACTTGTTTCAAATGTCAATCAACTAGTGTTTAGAAGGTAAGTATTGGCCCATCACAAGCTCCCACAAGCAAAAATCATGTCTTATAGCCTATGAAGGTTCTCTCCTCTTTAACATTTAAGCTTGAACAAATCTTTGCTACAAAGTTACAAACAAATCCTAAATTGCTATTTATTAAGAGAATAACACCAAATAACTCAATGCAACATAAGCCTGTTGACGCTGTAACATGCTTTCGTTTAGACATCAAAACCATTTCCTTCAGGTAATGGGGAAAAAATTGGGTTAGGCTTAGAAAACACTACTTCCAGACATACTGTTACTTCCAACAACAGGACACGAACACTGCTCAGGTTAAAGACTGTGGTTTTATCCATCTGCCACCCATCCTGTTTGCTTCATTAATTGAACAAAGCATCATGGGATACCTACAAATTCCAGTGCATTACTTTTCATAGGAAATCATATGAACAATTTATGATGAAAGCCTGCAAAAGGAAATAACCTCGCACTTGTCAACTATCTGGGTGCAGATTTTTCTCATCTGTAATTGGAGCATGCATAATACAGTCAGGGAAAAAATTATTAGACCACCCTTTCTTGATAACAACCAAAGTCATTGTCAAGACAACCATGGAAAATGTCTAGATATCAGCTCTTAAATTAAACTCTTATCAGCTATTTTTGTTGTTATCATTATATTTGTCCAAACAAATGTACCTTTAGTTGCACCAGGCATTAAAATGAACAGTACATTGAAGAAAACGAGGGTGGTCTAATCATTTTTTCCATGACTGTACATGACTCCAAACCAGTGAGCAAATGGACATATGTCATTAAATGACCAAAGGCTGTAATAATAATAATAATAATAATACATTTTATTTTTTGGGCGCCTTTCACGTCACTCAAGGTCACCTTACAAACACAGCAAAAACACTAGATAAAAACAAGAACACAATCAGTTACATAAAAACGAACGACTACATAAAAACAACAAACAGCAGAAATGAGGGTGGCAAGGTCAAACAGAAAAGGCTAATCTAAACAAGTGAGTTTTGAGCTGTGATTTGAAGGTGGAGAGAGAGGTATTGTCATGGATGGTTTGTGAGAGAGAGTTCCAGAGACGTTATTACTATTACGTTCTTATCATTCATCAAAAACTGATTGATATCACACATTTTCTGGGCCTTTTAAACAGGTATTTAGTTTGGAAAAAGATAAGAAAAAATAAAGCAAATCTGAACCTTGCAGAACATTTAAAAGAATTGTCCTCATTTTCCATTTGACTGCTGGAGGAGAAAATTGAAGATGTCCAACCAGGTTTACCTGCAGTTGCTGCACCCAACATCAGAACACAAGCTTATCGCTGAAACTCACTTTTAGACATTTGAGAAGAAGATGGCCTGTCAGTGCTCCCTGCTGTCTGTTCCACATCACGTAAGGTGATGGACGACTCAGATG
This sequence comes from Centropristis striata, assembly GCF_030273125.1. Classification (NCBI taxonomy): domain Eukaryota; kingdom Metazoa; phylum Chordata; class Actinopteri; order Perciformes; family Serranidae; genus Centropristis; species Centropristis striata. Next base: position 31,084,457 of record NC_081520.1, on the reverse strand, counting down.
AGCTGCCACACACTTCTAAACTAACCAAAGGGAAAGTAATGGGTTTGAGAGCTAAAACACAAATACGTTAAGAGACTCAATTGTTGTCTGAAAGTGACAGAGAGAGAGAGCATGAAAAGGCTCGTTGAATGAGCTCATCAGGAGGTGGAACATATCCGTTCACAATCTGGTTTTCGTAAGAGATTAAACTGTTTAAATGAAACCTTGCAGCTCACAAATCTGCCTCCATCAAAGCTTTGTTCAGCGAGAGACAATTTGTTGCTTTGTTCAACAAATGATAGCCACAAATGCGCTGCATGGTCACGCACCCTGAGAACGTCAGGAAGCAGCCCGGCTCGGCAGGGAGCGCCTCTGTTCAGACTGGGCATTGCTGCTGCAGCACAGGGAGCTTTATTCTGCTTTTTCCTTTTTTCTTTTATTTTTGTTAGGGCTTCCAGCAAGCAGTTGTGAGAGGGAAGTAAGAGCAGTCAATCATAAGTGCACACCTCTCCACTGTCCAGCTGGGCCATCACAGCTGGCCCAATTGACAGACAGAGGAAGCAACTGAGAGTAAAGTAAGACTCACCATCCATTGTTGGGCTGTTGGAGGGCAAACAGTTTCTATAAGACAAAGTGGAAAAAAACCCCGCCTGTTAGATTTGACCTCAGTACAGAAATTGAAAATACTCAATCGGAGCCATGAGCAAACTTTGTTACCTGTGACAACCAATCACAGGTCTTTACTCTACCTCATGAGATGAAATATAGAGGCAGGGTATTCCTTGGCTATGGTTACATGCACACTAATATCCTTTCTTCATATATCTTATGAATTTGATATAGATCATGTATAACATGACAGTACATTCTGTTTGGATATTTCGAATAAGGCATTTTTCCCTACCCTAACCCTAACCTTTAAAAACCTCCTGAAGACCAGATCTTCATAGAGGACCTTCTCTCCTAGCACCACACCACAACTCTACTCCTTAAAGAATCCTCACTAGACCTTATTGCTGCACTAACGCCTCTTATCAAACTATACCATCATTGTTTCCCTTTTTTCTGTAAGTCGCTTTGGATAAAAGCTTCTGCTAAATGACTAAATGTAAATATAACTATTAGAGGTGTGAATCTCCAGAGGCCCCACAATACGATTTTATCACAATACTTGAGTCACGGTACGATATTATTGCGATTTTGCAGCATTTTGCGATATGGTGATTATTGATACAATATATTGCGATTTAACTGTTTAACTACATTTTGTGTCCACAAAATTAAATTAAATCAAGAATTGTTTTGTCAAATAAGAGAAAATTCTCAGGCTGTTCATCTCACTTCAGTCTTTTTATTTCTCCACAATGAGAGTCAAACCCACAGACTGACCAACAAAGTATTCAGTCAAACTAAACTGAACTGATATCAAACATGTATGGACGACAACAACTGCAGCATTTCATCAAACTTTCCTCAACATTAAGTTTCAGTGCTCTGACCTTTTTTTTAAATTAAACATAAAAAAGCCAAACTTTGCAGCATTATTTCAACAACTTCCCGACATGATCATCATCATTATTCAGGTTTAAGGAACATTCTTTGGTCATGAATTCAGTGCTTTCAGAGTATGCATCTCAATAGCGTTTTTACCACAGTTCATGACAAACCTCTCTCTTGCCTTTTTACAGTGACTTCTGTTCATTGCTATGGTTGTTGTAAACAAACCAGCGAGCCAATAGTTTGCAAGTCTGAGGTTGAGCTGCATGCAGAAAATCTCACATTTCTGATTAGAAAGAGAAGCACACCTACTTTAATACATTATGACAGATTTGGATACAAACATTTTGCAAATATTGCAACTTTAAAGAAAGTTGTTGAAGGAATGAAAAAGAGAGGAACAGGTTCCCCACTGGTGGAAAACTTTGAAAATCTACTCATCACACACATAAAAAAAAACAATTCTTAGTTGTCAGCTGTGTGCACATATGCCTGTAAATGGAAATATTAGTGGGATCCTCATTTTCAGCAGCTTAGTAAGAAAAATGTCTTTTTCGTGATAAAACCTACTCACTGATCTGTACTCAAAGTGCAGTATCAGACTCCAGGTGTAGGTACTAAGCAGGGTGAACACAGCAATATTATATATGGGTTATATTTGAAAGATTAGACTAAATTTAAATTCAGTTGTCTATAGAGCCTCGAGTGTCTGTTTCGATGGAAAGGGCTGTGTGAAGAGCAGGAACATTTAAAACGAATAACAAAAGGAGTAAATCAGATTCATTGACCAGATGATAATGCCATTGGATCACAGCAAAGAGGATAAGACGGAGATGTATGGAAAGCTGGAGGGGAAGTGATGACAGGCAGAAGAGGAGATGGAAGGGATGAGGGAACAAGATGACATAGAAAAAGTGATGAAAAAAAGGAAATAAAAGGTACGGGATGATAAGAAAAAAGAGGGCAATAGGGCAGGAAGGAAGGACAGGACACCAGCGACAGAGAGGGGGAGGGAACAGACACAGGGAGGAGAGAATAATATGGAGAAGGGATTTCAGAGATAAATGCAATGAAGGAGCTAAAATGTAGCTTGGGAATGATGGTCCAAAAAAAAAGAATGACCGGGAATTTTACAGCGAGGATTCCTTGGAGGGACAGACAAAAGAAAAAAAAATCTCTGAGAATGTGCAGCGTGGGATTGAGGGAGGAGAGATTTAATATTCAAACTGGGAAGAAGCAAATGAAAATGAGCAGAACAAGGACTATTAAGTAATGGCCAGATAGTGAGCGAGAGTGAGTACATTCAGAAAGAGAAATTGGGGGCGGGAGACAGTTGTGAGGATGGTCAAGACGGAGGGGTGGGGGGAATGAGAGTGGAAGTGTGATCCAGAAGGCGATGGGGAAGGGGTGCAAGGGGGAGGGTGCAGGGATGAGCTCAAAAAAGGGGGGCTCGTCTTCCGCTCAGCTGTGTGCCTTGGCCGGCTGTGAAAAGCCGCTCTCTTCCTGTCGGCACAGGAAGCCCACAGGGCGCCATTGTACCAGACTCAGAGGGAGAGACGGGGACAGAGAGAGCGGCAGACAGAGGTTTGAATAATTTAGTGGAATTATTGATGAATTTAAGTTTGTTAAGGTGAAGTGTTAGTTGATATTCCAGTCACACCATGCTCTTGATTTTGCTGCTGCAAGGCTGATACCAGGCATCAAGACTAATAAGTGAGTGATTTGTGTTTGTTCACACTCCAAATCACCACAACTATAGAATGAGGCTGCCTTCAAGCATGGCCTAAAACCCCCAGCCTCCCCCTCTCCCTCTCTGTGTCTATGTTATCAAGAAATTGAATTACAGTGAAATTTCTCTTCAGGTCTCTGATTCACAGACAGTCTATTGTCCTCCTTTTTGGTCACATTTGGCCTTAATGCCCGTTACAGATTAGTTGCCAAGAGTCTGCAGTGGTGATTGGTTCTCCTCCTGGGAGATGACTCCTTCAAGCTCTTTCAGTGAAATGAGAAAATCTTTCATTTCACTTGTTTTTGTAAGTAATTGAGCGAGTCACATACTCAGAAGAACTGGCTCAAATGGCAGTACACAGCTGTGCATGCACTGCCATGAAAAATGTTAATAATTTCTCCTGACTCACTCAAACACTTGCAATAAATGGTCCAAATTGCAAATTACAAGATTACAGTTTTGTTGTTTTTTCTTCTTCTTCTTCTTCTATATACAGGTGTATCTCAATAAATTAGAATACCATAGAACCTTTATTTATGTCAGTAATTCAATTCAAAAAGTGAATATAGTGTATATAGATCCATTACACATAGAATTAAATATTTCATATCTTAATGTATTTAATTTCTTCTAATTATAATGATTATGGCTTACACTTAATGAAGACCTAAAAATCAGTGTCTCAAAAATATGTAATATTACAAAAGACCAATTTTAATAAGTTTGTTCAATATTGTCCTCTGAAAAGTATGTCCATCTATATGACTCAATACTTGGTTGGGGCTATTTGGCTTCAACTACTGGAAATTGACTTTTCCATCATATTCTAGTGCTGTTTTCAATGGTTGAATCTATTCAATTAACCCTATAGTTTCTCAGGAGATTGAATAATGAAAAAGGATCAAGTATCTTACTAAAGATGAAAGCAAACTGAAAAAAAGTCACAATAGGAGTCACAGCAAGTGGCTAAAAATGAAATTATATATGTACAGGTCCCATTATTTCAGCTTGTCCAGAGAGTAGCTGCTATATATTGCTTTTGAGATCACTTTTACGCAGTCTGAAGTCTCCAGCAGAGAATTTTCTCTCTAAAGTACGACTCTGTCACGACCCCATTCAACCAACTGTCACTACACTCTGTTATACTATCACACATGCATTGGTTCTGTTTGTGTGTGTGTGTGTGTGTGTGTGTGTGTGAGAGAGAGAGAGAGAGAGAGAGAGAGAGAGAGAGAGAGAGAGAAAGAGACGGATGAAGACGTGACCTCATGTCAGCAGAAAAAAACTAGTGAGCTTCACATCTGTTTATTTGTTGATGTGTTTATGCATGTTTGTGGCGTCATGTTGACATGACTGCATGTTTACATGACTGCACTGGATCGGCCATGCCTCAGTGCAATAGCACATCTATCCTGCTCCATTTACTGTATTAACGTCTTGTCCTCCATATGCAGAGTACAGTTTGATGTATATGTATATATGTCGCAGTGGTGACATGACTCCAGAAATTAGAGTAATTGGTAGCAATGTGTGCAAAGGTTGAAGGGCAAAAGAAGAAGAGATGCAGAGATAAGAGAGAAATGCTACACAAAAACAAGTTCAAGCAACAGTCCCTGAACCCGGGAGCAACCATGAAGAGAAAGAGAGATGATAAGCAAGTAGAGAGAGAGAGAGAGAGAGAGTGAAGCACTGGATGAATAAAATATGTTCCGCACTCATCAGAAGGGGGCACAGATCCATGGATATTCCTTTGTCTCTTTTGGTCTCTTGCTCTTTTGCTTTGTCCTGCTAAAATGTCTTTTTTTACCCCAATGCATTTGTGTCATTTTTTCTATGTCCTTGCAGTTTGTAAGCATTGTTGTCTACTGATTGGGCTCATTTTTCCTGCTTTCATTTTCATTCCCACTCTTTCATCCTCTCCTTCCTCCGTTCCTCTCAACTACCATTTTCTACTTTCCAACTCCCTGGTCTACTTTTCTCTCCATTATCCCTGATCCCTCCTCTACCCTGTTTTGTCCTCCTTATTCTCTCCTTTTGTCTTCAAGTCTCTCACTTCCCCCTTTTAAGCCACCCTTTCCTTTCATCTTATCTCTCCTTATTCCCATTCACCCATCTCATATTTTGTCTTCTCTGACCCATTCCAGTTTCTCCTCCTACTTTCTCCTCTTATTTCTGCTTCACCCGCTCATTTCCCTCCTCGTTCTCGGCTTCTTCTTTCATCTTCTCTCCCCTCCTCCCCTGTCATGAACCATTGCTACGTCTACTCCACCCCCAACAAATGTCAGCATGGATCAGTAGTAGGCTAGTCATATTCTGCTCATTCACCCCAATGCCATCATACTACAGCAACGCTAATCCATACTAACCACAACTGTGTTTATTTTACACACAGATGCTAAAGTTAGAACAAATCACCTCAGGCAAACTTCTGAAACACTAATTCTAAGTAGCTGCAAGCTACTTGAGACACAAGTCCCGCTGTGTATTACTATGTTGCACCATAACAGTGTCGGTGCAGGGTTTCCTCTGCTCCGCTTTTTCCTCTCTTGCTGTAACGGCTCCCATCTGGTGGTTAGCACTTTCAGTTTCTGATCCGGCTTGTGGCTCTTCTGTGTGGTGTTTGCATGTTCTCATGTCACCAAGGGATCTCCCACGGTCCTCCAGCTTCCTCTCACAGTCCAAAGACACGCAGGTTAGCTTTAACTGGTGGTCTAAATTGAATGGTTGTCCATCTCTGTGTCAGCCCTATGATAGTCTGGTGACCTGTCCAGGGTTTACTCCACCTCTCACCCACTGTCAGGTGTGATCAGCTCCAGCCCCTGTGACTAGAGTTCAGATAAGCAGTTAATGATGATGAATAAGTGAAGGTACAGATTGGACTAAAAGCAATGCCTCTGTCATAAATTATATTTTAATAACAAGATATTTATCACAGAACAGCCATGATTTCCCTTTCTGACATTCATGCATTCATTCATTCTCCTTAACCCTTAATAGGGCACTCATTGAAATACTTGCAAATTCCAAATTTCAACCCTAGACAATATTGGAGGATATTACATACTGACAGAATGTGTAACAAAAAAAAAACATACGGACCAGGGGGAGGGGGGTAATATTTTGAGAAAAAAGTTTAGGAGATTAAAGTGGTGAATCTGCAAGAAAAAAGTTGCTTTTTTTTCACTTTTTTCTCGTAAATCTGCGACTTTTTTCATGCAGATTTGCCACTTTAAATCTCTTAAATCTGCAACTTTTTTCTCAAAATATTATTTTAGTTTTTACTCATTTATTACTAATTTTAGATATCCGCTGAAGTTACCAAATATATTTCTTCGCCTGATAAAGGGTTAACAGATTATCTGCATTCGGATCGCAGGGGGGCTGGAGCCGATCCCAGCTGACATTAGGCGAGAGGGGGTACACCCTGTACAGGTCTCCAGACTATCACAGGGCTGACACATAGAGACAGACATTCACGCTCTCATTCACACCTATGGACAATTTAGAGTCACCAATTAAACCTAACCTGCATCTTTTTGGACTGTGGGAGGAAGCCGGAGGACCCGGAGAGAACCGGATATGAGAATAAAGAGTGTCATCACAAAGGTTAAATTCAGAGAAGAAGTGCATTAAGATTGTTAGTGGTTTTGTGGATTTATGTGAAGGGTAGTTCCTTCACTACTGAAATATGTATACAGTCTAGTATTGTCTACACCTTTGGCTTGGCTTTTCAAAATCGTCACTGATAGTTAATGGGAAATTCACTTCCAGAACCAGAGACATTCATAAAGTCGGCTCTACTGGTTGAGCATAATTTAGTACACAGGAATGGCTGAACCTTTCTGACGTTTCCTCTAATGGATGAAATGGAAATACAGGTGCATCTCAATAAATCAGAATATCATGGAAAGGTTTATTTATGTCAGTTAATCAATTCAAAAAGCGGAAATAACACATTATATAGATCCATTACACACACAACGAAACATTTCATGCCTTCATTTATCTAATTTTTTCTAATTATAATGATTATGGCTTACATTTAATGAAGACCTAAAATTCAGTGTCTCCAGAAAATTACAAAAGACCAATTTTAAAAAGTATGTTTAACCCTATAAAGCCTGAACCATGAAAAAAGTGTTTAATGAACCTGCTGACAAATAAATAAAAATCGAATATGAATAGGCATATATGAATTCTAATTTGTATCATATTTGATACACCAGGTCTTTTTTGTTGCTCACAGTTTGTTTTTCTTGAACTAACAAAAACATATAAAATCAAACATTTTCAACCTATTAAGACTTTGACTTCCTTTTATCATTTTCCTCAAACATGCAAAATAACAACACCATACATCTGCTGATATGAAGTTTTCTCGCAGCAATGACTGATCCACCAGTGGAACCTGCATGTCTTTTTTGCTACATCTGGTATTTTTGTGCAATTTGTTGCTCTTTTTCTTCTTCAACACATGAAGAAACGAAGGTTTTTCAGGAAAAAAAGCACTGATGATGTAGAGTTCTCAAAAACGTGTGTATCAAATATGATACACTTGGCTTTATAGGGTTAATGCAAGAAGTAATTTTGTGCATTTTTACACATTGCACTTTTAATATGGAAATGTTGGCCTCTGAAAAGTATGTCCATCTATATAAGTCAATACTTGGTCGGGCTATTTGACTTGAAATACTGGAAATGGACTTTTCCACCATATTCTACTGTATTGAGATACACCTGTATACCAAAGGCCGTAACTATTGCCACAAACCGTGAGCAAAAGAGTAGGGAGAAGAGCAGATATGCCTCCATTTTTTTTCTCTATATTTTTGCATATGACAACCATGTTAAAATAAACATTCCTGATATCAAGGTATTACATATTTAAAATGTGTCTGGAGGGGGACTTCTCCACAGCGTTCACATCATAAAACAGATTTATTTATTCAACATTGATTTGTAAGACATGAGCATCAGATCAGAAAATACTATGACCATATTTCCTCAAATAGTAGCCGGGGCTTCTATTAATAAAAAATCAGTTTGAGACCCGGCTAATAATAGGGGCAGGCTATTATTTGAAGGAGGCTTTCATCAAAAAAAGGAAATCAGAGCAGCTCCCACCGACACTTTTTAGAGTGTTTTACACAGCGCATTGTAGCCAGTTACCCGGATGTCAGCTATATTGGAAGTATTCAAATGTAAACAAACAATGAACAGCACGCTGAATGTTAATTTTAAGCAGAATTTAAAATGTCTAAACTACTAAAAAGCCAAGAAGAACATGCGTAAACTGCTCGACTTTACAGAGAATGACAGCGGGAGAAACAACAATATTTACCTACAGTACTAACTTGTGTGGCCAAACTTCAAAATACAGGTGTTGTGTTGAAATCTGTTACCGTCAAATGATGTTTCCTGAATGGTGTTCTCCGTAGCATCACCTCCGCGGTTGGAGTTAGGATTTAAGTTTAAGGTTAGGCCTTGTAGAGAGAACTGTTTGGGGTTAAGGTAAACTTGGGCTCATGTTAACAACTTAAAGGAGGACTGGTTGGAGTCAGGGATAAGGTTGGGTGCAGGTTAAGGTAAGAGGTATACATATCGACGGGGGGAACAGACTTTGACATAACACCGGTAAGACACCCGGCTTATAAAAGAGGCCGGCTTTTATTTACTAAAAATTGTTTTTACACCCGGTTACTAAATGAGGCCGATCATTAATAGGGACTTGGCTTTAAATTGAGGAAATACGGTATGTGTCTTTCTGGGGGACATGAAAAAAATGACTATTTTGATGTTTAATTTAGAGAACTTGTTTAGTACAGTAGTGCTGTAAACCAAGAGACTTCTGTGTGCATTGAAATACCTTTTAATATTTAATGTTAACAGTTAAGGTGTTCCTTTATGTGAAATGGTAATGATAGACATCGGGACGATATGCTTGAACCCTCAGTGAACTACAACTAAAACCAGGCAGCCTTGAGGGAACGGAATCGGTGTTATGAACGCAGCCTGTAGTGTTTTATGGTGGAAAAGATTCCTTTGATGTAATGGGAAAATTATTCAAATACATTTTTCAGTAAAGCCAGTCAGGTATAAAAACCTTTCTTTCCATACAGGATCATCCCACACTATCCATTTCTTTTATTTTTCTTCTGCAGAATGACAAACACTGCTTTGGTAGTAATTGTGGACCAGATTCTAAATGAAAAAGATCAAAACATTGAATGTTGTTCTCTGTTGTTTGATCCCATAAAAATGATTAGCGGCAGCTTTGCTCATTATTGTAAAGTGCATCTTCTTTTCCTCTATGCTAGCACATTTAACACGTCTCATGTAGTATCTTATTGTAACTGTAGCAGGGCTGCTTGACTGTACAGAATGTGTTAAAGTGGTGTTGACAGCCACACATGCACACACACACACACACGCATGTACACCCACATACAACGCTTACACACACCCACCACTCCCTGTCAACCCCCATTATCATCATGATCATTTATTAAACGTGGCTTCCGCCAGAATGAGTGAGGCTAAGAGTGAGGGAGCTCAGGGGAAGGAGGGATTGCTTTCTTAATTAAACGAGAGGAAAAAAGAAAAGCAGTACGGCGCCACAGGCCGGGCTCCTTTGAATAAAAAACATTTATCTCATTCACTGCATTCCCCTGCTCCTCGTTTCTCCCTCTCTGAGTTGGCTTAGTTACTCTGTGGCAGAGAACAACCTAGACAAACACACACACACACACACACCACAGAGTGTGCAGCTCATTTTCTTTGTAGAGGTGTAACATAAGTATTGTTTCTTTCCAGGTCACAAGAAGCCATGCTAAATTATATAACATTAAACATTCTTGTGCACCTGCCAGTTTGGCTACAAGTCTGTCTCTCTCTCTCACTCTCGTTCGCTCTCTCTCGCTCACTCTCTCGCTCACTCTCTCTCGCTCTCTCTCTGGCTTGCTCTTGCTCTCTATCTCTCTCTCGCTCTTGCTCTCTATCTCTCTTGCTCTCTCGCTCTCTCTCTCTATCTCTCTCAATCGCTCTCGCTCTTTATCTCTCGCTCTCTCTCAATCGCTCTCGCTCTATCTCTCTCGCTCTCTCTATCTCTCGCTCTCTCTCTCGCTCTCTCTATCTCATCTTGCTCTCGCTTGCTCTCTCTCTCTAGCTCTCTCACTCTCTCTCTCTTTTGCTCTCTCGCTCTCACTCTCTCTTGCTCTCTCTCTCTATCTCTCTCGCTCTCTCACACACACACACACCTTGATTTTTCCTTGGAGGCCAGTACACAGTGAACTGAGCATATTATTAAATCTTTTTCAACTTTCCTTCTATGTTGTGTGCAACATTTATCTTCTGAATGCATGCATGTACTCAAAATTAACCTCCCATAGACACACACACACACACACACACACACACACACACAAACACACACACACACACACACACACACACACTAATGATGCTGTTTGAATAACATCAAATGGTACTTAACACCTTTAAAAGAGACCATGGTTCAACTGACATGTATATAATACATCCACTCATCTACATAAGGCTGTATGGAAATGTGTGTTGTGGTTATGAACTGTAACTCTAGTTCTATGAGCAAAGCAAGGGCCCTTGAATGGATCTGCAAGTCTGATTAATTCCCTTTTTTTCCCCAGTGCATCAAACTTCTCATGAATCACTTCTGTCACCTGCAAACATACAGTGCAATTCCTCCCTTCTCTTCCTAGTCTGAGGTGGAGAGAGAAAAGGCATGATGCTGAACTGCCCTGTAGCTAAAAGAACACCTGATGTTTTTAGGAACAAAGGTCAGGTTACTGTGAAGAGCCACTACACTGTGGTGTGATGAGACTTCTGCTCCTATTCTGTTTCTGTGGGATGACAGGACACAGGGTAAAGTTGCTTTTTCCACACATTGTGTGATAGCTGCATTCTAAAATTCCAGCGGGGGGGGGGGGGGGGGGGGGTGGCTGCAGAAATATTTCAGTCCATTCATTTCAATACAGTATGAGAAAACTTCTCACAACACATTCGTCATTCAATCAGTACTAAAAAATCTTCTTCAAGACAATTTGATGTTAATAGTGTAAATAATAGCCTCATTTAGAAGAAAATAAAAGACAAAGATCATATGATTTGGGGCATGGCGACCTTTGACTGACAGGTCACTAACAAGGGCGAGCCATCATCAGGAGAGAAGCAGAACAATGTGTATCCACAGCAACGTGTCAATTAAGTTATATATAACGTTACATAGATATAAAAAAGGATGTTTACCGGTTTGGTCTCACAACTTTGACCCTTTCACTGTAATTGACTTAATGTTTATTTGAAAGTTTTTTTCATTTGAAATGTCTTGTTCAGCGTTTGGTTGGACTAACAGACACGTAACGAACTAACGTGAAATGTTAATGCTAACATGAATCAGTCAGGTTGAGGTGTAGAGAAGAGTGTAGTCAGTGTTGTCAGATCCCTCTCGCTCCTCCACAGTCCAAATATGGTCTGCTCGTTGTATCGGAAACAAGATGGCGACACAAGATGGTGACGAGTGTAACGCTGAACTCGATGCTTCCAACGGGCCACAAACCAATGGGTGACGTCACGGTCACTACGTCCATTATTTATACAGTCTACGGATGTTATACAGTGTCAACATCAAGCAAGATTTAGTTTTTTTCCCCCTCCTTCAAGTGAGGTGTTATTGTTGCACCAACAAACAAGCTTCTCAGATCAAGCAGACAAGTAAATTGGGTGGACTGATGGTGAACTGGTATAAAAATAATTCGGTGCTGAAGTTTGAGCCAGTGGATCATCTGTCTTGACAGAGAGGACCCCAAAATTAAATCTACTGAATTTGCTCAAAGAGGACTCCAGAGAGCTCCAGGCTCCACTGGAAGCTCCCGCTGAGGGGATTTAAACACACTCTGTGCCCTCCTCCTTATTCCCTGCAGAGCATATTAAGATAAAGGAAGTGAACACAGTCCTTTTGCCAAACCCAAATTGACAAGAGGAAATAAATGAAACATGCACCTGATAGTAGAATGTCAAGCCTCTGTCCAGTAGAGGCTGGAGTAAAACAATGTTGACCTAATTGAGCAGGACGGGAGATCCTTTTTTTTTTACCATAACACTTTAAAAAAAAACATCCATTTAGATTTAAAGGCAGAAATTGTGGACACAGTAAGGGTCCCCACTGGGGAGCAACCTTAAATTCACCCGACTAATCCACTCAGTGCCCAAACTGTAAGTGGCTGCCTCCAACTGTCTTCTGGCCTATTGCTCCTTTCATTTGAGAAAATGCTCCCCTGAACTACAGGAGACTGGCCAGGGTGGTGGCTTCATTAGTTGAGTCACTCCTGTCATGCACTTGGTTATGTGTGTTCTCCTCACCAGCTGCTACTGCCTGATCCTCACCAACAGGGGAGTTATCAGATGTGGCAGGGGTAACGCATCAAACAAGCTCTCTGCAAACACAGCCACCCCCAATAATGGATTGTTATGTTGAGTCAAGAAAAACCACAGGGGACAGTGGGACGTCAGCTATGATGCAAACATTCACACTATCTCCTGCCAGAACAAGCTCATGTGGATGGACGCTTCAAAATCTCATAATGTGAGATGGCCCGCATCAAGGTATGACATCAGCACTAACGATGGAAATGACTGGAAAATTGAGGGCTGTTAAGAAGCAAATATTTTTTCCGGCCTATTTCTTTACCAACACATCCTTGAAGCTAAGTAGTGCCCTAAAGATGAAAAGGACACAGACCTTCCCACCCATCTTATCCAACTGTAGTTGGTTGATTTGGCAAGTCCTATGAACAGGTCACACCGGATCAGCTGATTTTGCCATGTTGGCCCCATTTCTATCCCCTCATGGATGTAAATGCTGACACATTTCTAAGAAGTATTTTGCTGCAGCAGAACCTGAAGGGCTTTCCAGTGGTTTAGTGTCAGAAACAGTTACGTGTCAGTGCGTTTACATGAACAGTTTAATTGAGCTATGCTTAAAATTCTATTTTCACGTCTAATCTTTCTGTACCTGTCCCAGTTTACATGCAACTAAGAAAATTGAATAACTGACGGGAACGTGTCCTCCTCCTCAACACTGGGTGGCGATATGCATCGTTTCAGTGGGTTAATACGCCCCCCCTCCGGTTGACCGGGAAACTGGCATTTTTGAACAACAAGAACAACTAGAAAATTTCCTCTGGGGAAATTCTGAAAGGGCCACGGGGACTACTGCCGGTGAACACTATGATGAGATTCTTCAGAGATTTCAGACTATGCCCTTTAACCTCACAATGTGTGTGTGTGTGTGTGTGTGTGTGTGGTGTGAAACATGTATCTGGAGGAGTGTGCGTGTTTACGTGCGCATTTTTGTGTGTGTGTGTGTGTGTGTGTGTGTGTGTGTGTAGCAAAAATCGCATAAAGTTACCTGTGTGTGTGTGTGTGTGTGTGTAATTAAAATCACATAAAGTTACCTGTGTGTGTGCACGTGTGTTTGAAGCATGTGTTTGCATGTGTGAGGAGTGTGCGCGCTTACGCGCATGTGAGTGTGTGTGTATCTGTAACTGTAATCACATCAAAGATCAAAGGCAATCAGATCAAAGCAATCAACAGAATTAACTATCGAATGTTCCGAAAGAGTGACAGCAGCCAGAGGTGGACTGGAATTTCTGGCCTCGAACAGAGAGCATTTTTGGCAAAACCATAATACCTATCATTGATCCGACTTCACTTTGAGCGTCCTGAGTTCTTCCTGAATGTCTACATGTTTTTTTTTAAGAAAAATGAAAAGATAGCTTTGTTAGAGTGATCTAAAAAAACTGTTACATCTCCGCTTTACCAGAGGATTTTGGGGGAGAAGACAAATTTTCCTACATTTCTATGTATAAATTATTTCTGTAGAGTGGAATTTGCGGCCTGGAGCGCAGTTTTCAAATTTATTTTTTGACATTTTTTTCTCTCCCTCTACACTCTGGCGATGATGTCACACACTGTGACACGAACATCCTGAGCAATACACACCCATTATAATCTCAGAATTTCTCCAAAAATGATCATGGTCATTGAACAGGGATTGATAAAAAAAACTATATGACCTATCGAAACGTGGATTAATACACCGATACACAAGACTTGTGTCTACTATTTAAAGTTTAAATGGAGTCTCTAGGTGAAATTATGCCGGAGAAGTAGATGTTTAAAAATCTCCAATTGTTGTTCTTTTTCGCTCATTTTTTTCGGCCATCCCATTAATTTCAATTTTGGGCAGTTTTTCGTGTCTTACGTCGTGAAAAATTTGTATTCTGTAGAGAAAAGTAATAGCACTTCGATCCCGATCAAACCGCATGTTTTGATATATAATTTGTCCTGCAACTCTTCAAGTTGTAGGACTAGTAGCGGGACGAGCACTGGTCCCTACAGCTATTGCTGTATGGGACCAGTGCTCGGTGCGATTGCCCCAAGGCCCTAATAAGATGGATGGTGATTCTGAGGTGCAGACAAGAACGCCGGATGCTGTTGGAGGGCTACAACAGGAGCCTGTCTTTGTTTTGACGCTTTGTGACGTCTATACTGAACCGCTACTGCGACCGGCCTTTTTGGATGTTTTTGTTCCGGGGTCATATGCCAGTGGGGGGGGGGTGAAGCATGCACACATGCGTTGTCTTGTAATACATGCTGGCGAAAATCGATTTTTAATCACATTATCTGGGTGTCTTAATATGAGTTGGAGAACTTGGACATTACTCGGACTAACACGTTTACATGCACTTCAGTTGTCCAGTTATAGTGGGATTAAGGCAATAATTAGTTTTTTTCAAGTGTATGTAAACGTACTAAGTGTTTGCAGTGTTTCTAGTTCAGTCAAATAAAATAAGGCCAGTTATCATCACAGCAGCAGATGAGACCTATAGGCATACAGATGCATGCTGATATAGAAGGAGGCACCAAAGCAAGTTAGGCAGAGACAAACCCTTTAGTAGTTACAAATGGGTGATGAATAACAGTCAAAAACATCATAGTTTCTTAGTAAGGTTTGGCCCACCACCATAGACTGTATATAAGAAGTGGATGTAACCACTATAACGTCACCCAGTGCATTATGGACTACTGTTCTGAAACCTCTTGAAGTTGGCCGTCCCCCTTACCGTGTGTTCAGACCGGACGCGTAGCGAATTTTCGCGTCGCGTTACTCGCGCGAGTTGATTCGCGCGAGTAGTTGAATTTACTCGCGTCACTCGCGCGAGTAAATAACTCGCGAATTTTCGCCCAAGAGACTATTTAGCGCCAAATAATTCCCTCCATTTCATTCTGTCATCAACCATGACAAGCATAGCGTCCCTGTACCTGCTCTGGAAGTCCGAGATACGTCGGAAAACACGCCATCGTGTCTGGGTGAGTGACATCATCCGGAGGCGCACTCAGCACGGAGAGAGGACCGCAGAGTACTTCCACCTTTTTCCTGTCCCTCCTGCCGACCCACTCCTCCTTCCTGCCTCTTTTCTCCTCTCTCTCATGTATGTATCTCGGACACTGTCGTCCAGAATCTCAACGCTGATAGGCTGTCCCGACACAGCGTCACGCGAATATTTCGCCAAAGTTGAATTTATTGAACTCACGCGAATTCGCGTTGTTTCATTCGCGCCGCGACATTCGCGTCAATCGCGGCATTCGCGTCGCGCGAAACCCGCGATTCGCGCCGCCGGCAAAAATTTGCGTCTACTCGCGTGTTTGCATTGACTTTGTATGTAATCTTGTCGCGCGAAATATTCGCTACGCGTCCGGTCTGAACGCACCGTTAGGGTTTCTGGCTGCTGCTATCCTGTTTTTTGCAGCTAGAAGTGACCATATTTAATATATATATAACGGCTATCCGACTTCCACAGTTTGGTAGGCAACTTAAGATGCAAGAATGGAGGTCTGCACCACCACACCCCCTCCAGAGCACTACGGTCAGCTGTCCAAATTATAAACAAGGTGCGACAGAGCCTTTGCAGTAGCAGCCCCCAGACTGTCGAACTGCCCCCCTCCACATCCGTGCAGCACAGTCCCCGATTGATTTTAAGTCTCACTTAAAGACCCGCCTCTTTTCTCTTGCCTTTGATTAACGTATTCCTCTTGCAAGTGCTTTCACCTTTGTCGATTCTATATTTTATGCACTTTATGCACTTGACTTGACTTGAGGTGCGTGTGTAAGCCTGTTACAAAAATATCAGACCACCAATAAGAACACCGTATTCGCGAAGAAAACGAAACTATTTTTCTCACTAGACTTTTTCCTTTATTTTATTATAACAACTTGTCACTCAGTGATATGCAAGTATAAAAATGTCAATTTAAATGTATTAAATAATGTAATGTGTCTGTGTAAAAATGAAGACCTGTTTTAGTACCTTTTCAGTTTTGGCAGCCCACTGCACAATATGACATGTTCAAAACAGATTACAACTCTTTCTGTGATTAAAGCTTTCTCGTGTAGACACTCGAGTGATGTGTTCTGATAAGGTGTCTAAACAATGATAGAGATTACAAATACTGTGGAAAAAGAAACTTTCATTGATGAAATGTTGAATGACTAGCAATCCAGTTATACACATACCATAATTTGTCTATTTCTGTATTTTTCCTTCTTAACTTGTGCATACTATGCTTGGATTTTCCAACCGCTGGCCATGAAATTGGGTTTAAAATGGCATCGGCAATTTTCTATTTTTACATAATAAATTTTATTGCTTATTTATCAGGATAAATACCTGCACAGGAAGAGAGGAAGCTCACTGCACTGCAGATAAAGGTCATGAAAGGTTAGTGACTTCTCCCACTGCTCACAGTTAGTGTTCAGTCAGAGAGAGCGAGAGAGAGAGGAGATGTGGAAGAAGTGAGGGACGAAGATGGAGAAAGAGAAAGAGAGAGGTGGGTGTAGTTAATGTAACATAAGAAAAATAGGAATGTGGGGGTGAGAAAGAAAAGAGAAGGTGAATGATGTGAACATGAGGATTGATTAGAGAAAAGGGAAAAGAGAGGACGTAGATAATAAATTAAAAGCGAGAGACATAAAGCGAAAGAGAATGAAAATGAGAGAAGAGTCGAGATGGGAGGAGGTTAAAGAGGGAGAGAGCGGGTTTCACACAGTAGACCACTGACGGATGGTTGGCATTTAGCTCCCCACTACCTCCGGAAATAACTAATTAAGCTTGGCCTAGTGTGTGTGTGTGTGTGTGTGTGTCAGTAGATGTGTTTGTGCATGAGGACAGAGCTGGGAAGTGTGACGGGAGAATAAGGGATTTTATTTGAATCAGAAATGTGTTTGTAATTCTGTTAAAACAGATTTAATTTGCACCCTGTAAGCTATACGCCATGAGTAATGCCCCCATTTCAATATTTAATATACATCCCAGTGTCTGAAAACACACAAGTTCAATGATTGATTTCGTAAAGAGCACAAGACGATCAAAAAAACTGCACAGATAACAGCAGACAGCTTGAAGAGCCACACCTCCATTAGTTTTCATCCGGAGCAGGGAATTATTTTAATCTACAGGCACAGAAGAGGGTTTAACTTTTGATAACACTACCAGGTCCTGACACATAAGCTTTTGTTTTGATTACCTCGTCTGTCCCCATCCACCTTCCACATAGTCAGACTATCCCCTCCTGGAATACATTTCCATGTGTTTTTTTGCTTCTTTGCATGCACCCCACATAGTTTCTCTAATGCCACTGAGTCTGAGAGCTGTGGGATTGCTTTCGTGGAAGTGCTCCAGCACAGTTTCGGTGAGCCAGGGGTATATGACCTGCTGGCAAGTCCTAGAATGATTTTGGAAAGGATATTTTCATATATTCACCCGTTTGCCTGCAACATACTGCATTGGATGTGTTGCATTTCTGCTCATCTGACATTACCTCGAAGGATCAATGTCTTTTAATAAAATACTGTAAGTAAATGTGACATGCACAATATTTTCCTGATCAGTGCTGCACATCATGATAAAAATCCCCATGTAGATTACTTTTCTGTGTCAATATATTCAATTATAGCATTTGTATTGCATGCATCATGCAGGGAACATGAAACATTGACAAGTAAAGGTTAATACATACTCCGTAAGAACAGAGAAATTTGTTCTCTGATGTCAT
Source organism: Centropristis striata (assembly GCF_030273125.1). Lineage (NCBI taxonomy): Eukaryota > Metazoa > Chordata > Actinopteri > Perciformes > Serranidae > Centropristis > Centropristis striata. The sequence goes on along the minus strand of NC_081520.1, from coordinate 31,066,102 downwards.
TTTGTTCTTGCAGCCCTGGAAGGGACAGGACAAATAGCATTATTTCAGCTGCAGGGGTTTTCAAGAAAGGAAAAAAGTTTATCTTAATGAATACTTTAATCATTGTGTCACAGTTCAGCTCTGCTCCCTCCTGTTCATTCCTGAAGCCTCTTTTCCCCAGCACTTCTAGACTGTCAAACCCAACTTGTTTCAACTTTAATATTTGAGTGTCCATGCTGCGAAAGAATTTTATGTCAAGACAACAAAGACAATGGAGTTCACTCAAATGAATCTTGCTATTTGACTCAATATTTTAAGTTAAAATGACTTTTTGCACAAATCTTCGTTGTATTGAAAAGGAAAAATTAGTTATGATAATAAAAAAGCAACATTGGGTTTTACAGTGTACCTGCCAGCCACTCCCACCTCACCAGCCCAACTCCACTCACCTGTTCAGTCAGGTGCTTCAGATCCCCAGCCAAGCCAGTATAAAGACTCCTGCCGCACACTCTTTCATTGCATTCATGCCTGACTTTCCAGCATTTTTCTGTGGACTGATTACCCGTTGCTGACCCTGCCTGCTTCTGACTCACCTGCCTTGTCAATTCTCCGGTAAACGCCTTAGCCTTCTGTCCGTGACCACCGGTTTTGCCTCTGGTCCTCTTTGTTCTCCTGTATGACTTACCTGTCTGCTGGTGATTCCCTGTTTAAACTAAAAGTCAATACAAACTGTGATTGGTACTGAGTCCAAACAATTCCCGTTACACTGAGGAATAAACATGCACAAGCATGGAGATCATCAATCATTCTCTTTTCCTGCTCATCAAGATGCCTCATGATGAATCCACAGCCTTCGATAAACTGTATCTGTCCTCCTTCCTTTTTCTCATTTTATTACATCCACATTTTAGTCACTAGATGTATGAGAAAAAGAGTAATGAACACACCAGATTGTATATTTAGAAATACTCAGTCTTTGCTTAGCAAACCCAGCTTATTGCTTTACAAACAGAGCTTTTATGTGACTCTCTCACAGAAAGCATTAAGTGCTTTCATTGACAGAAACAACCCTTTGGCAAGATAATACAGAGCAGCTTATTGTTGCCAATGTCTATGTTGTATATCATGTTTGTCAAGTTTGTAGAGTTTAACTACAGGCTTTATTATAAGACATTTTTTCTCTCTCTCGTCCATCTGGTATATTTCTCTGTAGTTTATGCTGTTGATTATGTGGAGGATTGTGAGCTAGCAATGAGATTTAGTTTTAATAATCAGAGGAGGTGTTGTGGCGGAGGTTTGATTTATTAGAGGAATGATATTCAGTGATGTACACTTTTGTTTGAATACAAATAGTTACCTACAGAAGATCTTTTGACTTTATCTCTAGAAATGTGACATTAAATGCATACATATAAAGTAACACATATATAAGTCAGCGAGTAATTTTATATTATCCTCCGTGCCACATGACCTTGTATTCAGTACTGCAGAAGCTGCAGGTTAACATGAGGACATTAGCACTAAACATGTCAAAAGCTTAGTTTGAGTTATTTTGGATGTTTTTTAGGGAGATAAGCACTATCGGTTAATAGATAACAAAGTTCAAGTGATTATAAATATCGAAGTATTTGTGGTAGGTCAGTGTAGAGGCCTTTACCAGCACATAATGGGTCCTTCTAGGTTACAGACTGTGCTGAGAGTCAACTTCAGAGAGGTACAGTCAGTGGGAGTGTTGCAGGAACAAGAAGCTAAAGAAAGAGTGAGAGACACCAAGACAATTGACAGAAATGAAGAGATGAAAAGAGGCACACAGACAGAAAAGCTTTTTTAGCAAAGGTAAAGTGACAAAGTGCTCTTGAGACAGAAAAAAAAAGTCAGACACGGAGATGAAAAGAGACAGGAACAGCTTTCCTACTAAACCCCACCCAAAGAGACAAAGTGCTCTTCAAGTATCTAGAGCTACTGGCAAACACTTCTCACACACCATCGTGTGTTGAGAAAGCTCAAAAGTTAAATTGTACGTGCCTGAACTGTGAACAGACACCTTGACTTTCTATGAGGGGATTAGACATGCCTATACTCACACCTTCACTATAGATCAGCTGGTGTTACATATTCTAATTAGAAGAAGGGCAGCACACTAATGTAGCACAAATTGTTGTGATGTTTTGTTTTCTTACTCTATCTACTCTATTCTACTCTGCCCTGTACAACGACATGTATTGCACGTCTGTCCGTCCTGGGAGATGGATCCCTCCTCTGTCGCTCTCCCTGAGGTTTCCTCTTCTTTTCCCCTGCTAAAAGGGTTTTTTAAGGAGTTTTTCCCTGGCCGATGTAAGGGTCTAAGGACAGAGGATGTCGTACCATGTACAGTCTGTGAAGCCCTTTGAGGCAAATCTGTGATTTGTGATTTTGGGCTATATAAATAAAATTGATTTGATTTGATTTGATTTAGTATTTAATACACTAACACATGCACATAGACATAAAACACATAAACATCAACTTTCACAGCGACTGTTATGCATAAAGTCTTTTCATACAGTGCGCGTTCAGGCATGCATGTAGCGCAGACATGACTGTTTGCAGTTTACAGTGAAAACAAACAAGCGTTCCATTATTCATGTTGATTAAGGAAACAGCTCTGTTTCTGTGTTCCGATAACAAGCTGAACAAGAGGACAGGAAAAAGGGGGAAAACAGCAACTGCTTTCTTTCCCATCATCACATTCAGTCACACACACACACACACACACACACACACACACACACACACACACACACATACATACTCTACTGTACACAACACACACACACTCAGCCACATTTAGTTAACTGCTTGCTGTCCATAAATGACGCAGAGCTCAGGTTGTGTCTGTTTTTCTACCACAGAAACTAATAAGGGGAATCATTAAGCAAATATGTATTTTGTCTTTTTTCTTCCTCTTTTACATTATTTATTTGCACTGTTAGTCAGAATATATGCTGGCATTGTACGTTTTTGCAAACCACAGAAAAGTTAAATCTCAATGATTCTGAACTGCTGCAACTTGTTCTCATTCTTTAGCGGAGTGGACAAACAAATGTCAGGGACAAACAAATGCACACAACTGGGTTGTAGTTTTAAACACAGTTAACATTGTGCACTCAAACATAAACTACTTGGTTATGTTTTGGCAAAAGATCTAAATAGTTAAGGTTAGGAAAAAGTTCATGGTTTGGGTTTACATAATTCTGTAAGCAACTACTAGATGCAGTTTTGATAAAGATTTGAAAAAAAGAAAAATTATTGGACACAGTTACGTAAGTTGCATGGAGTGTGACATTAGAATTAGGGCTGCACAATATATAATTTCAGCATTGACGTTGCAATATGCACATGCACAGTAGTCACATCGCAAGATGTGCAATGTGAAGTAAAGCAAAGTAACTCAAACAGTTCATACTTTTTTTTGCTGCTTGATATAACAACAAAACCTGCACAGTTCTCATCTTCCATCAATAATCCACTGTTTCCTGTTGGCTAACATCTAGGTACATCACTTTGGTTGACAATTGATCAGGTCCATGGAGGAAATAACTTGGGTCAGGGGGATCCATTCAGTGTAGGAGGATTTGCTCAAAAAGTGCACCAGATTTAAGCATTTCACATAAAAATGTCAAAACTTTCTCCAGGGGATCAGGCCCTGAGACTCCCCTAGAGGTGAAAATTAATCTAGTCTATTTTATCATCTTGCAATATATATTAAATCAAAATCAAAATCAAGATCAAAATTACTTTATTTATCCCCAAGGGGAAATTTAGTTAGTCTGGTAGAATATCTGCAAACGAGAGAAAGGAGCTGTCTACTGCTGTTTTTTTTAGTCCACAAAGGTTTTGTATAGCGGATGATCCGGGTATTTCAAGATGGCCTCGAACATCTTAACAGGTCATCTCTCCACCACCTCCTCCAGTGTGTCCAACCTGGCTCCAACCACAGAACCAGCTCTTTAGGCCAGTCTGTCCAACCGCCTTGCATCTGTGTCTGATGCTGCCTCCCCAGCAGACTGCAGCATAAAACAACACACTACAAAACAACACACTAGGTGTCCAGAGTTTTTTCCCCAATATTGTGCTGCCCTAGTTATAATGTTATATTTATGTACAGAAGTAAACAAATAGGAAAACATAAAACTTAAAGTAACTTAGAACTGACTTTTGGGCCGATTTCTTAAACATTAAATTAATAATTCAAATTGGTATCACATGAACTAATCTGAGATTATGCTGGTTAAATAACTTAAAACCCAGAATATAATTGTGTACTTTATGTGTTAAAGGACAGGAAGTGAAAGATGTATATTTGATTTAAGCATTAGCAGGATTTTTTTTAATCACTGGTGAGAAATCGGATCTTGAGGAGACCTCATTGCATCATCACAGTAGATCATGGAAATTCATACTTGGCTGACAAAACACAATTAATGACATTACAGAGGCATAACAGAAGAAAAAAAAATACGTATATATAAATAATAAAGACCTTGAGATATGTGTATGACTGCAACTTTGCTTACACAAAGAAAACTCTTCCAGTTTCCTGCATTCTTGCAGAAAACTTTGAGCTTCCTGTTAAATTGCATTTCCCAAAGTGAACCCAAACCTGCATGCTAATGAGAGGGACGACACTAGCAGAGATGAGGGCATTCTGGTTATAAAATGCTGTTAGATTTCTACAGATTTTCACCACCCGATGTACCCCACATACCTCCGCCCACTCACCCACACACGACTAATGTTTCTTAGTTTGAAAAGCAGACATTTGGACCACTTCCCTTCTATTGAATATTCATGAGCACCTGCTTTCTACAAAACACTAACATAACATTGCCACAGGCATGTATATAGGCCTCTGTCGGGCTTTATAGTATGTGGAGGAGAGGAGAGGAGGAGAGGGAGGAGAGAAAACCATTTGAACCTGGAGAAATATAGTTCTTTTTTCAATTAATATATTCATATTTAGCTATTCGCCTTATAACTTAATGTGAAACTCGTGCTGACATCGAAAGGAAGTGGGAGTTGGCAGAAATGTGCACATACACAGTAACAGTACAGGTGCATCTCAATAAATTAGAATATCATAGAAAAGTTTATTTATGTCAGTAATTAAATTCAAAAAGTGGAAATAACACATTATATAGATCCATTACACACAGAATGAACCATTTCATGTCTTAATTGATTTAATTTCTTCTGATTATAATTATTATTGCTTACATTTAATGAACACCTAAAATTCAGTGTCTCAAAAAAAAAAAAAAACCAAAAGACCAATTTTTAAAAGTATGGTTAATATGTAAATGTTGGCCTCTGTAAAGTATGTCCATCTATATGACTCAATACTTGGTTTGGGCTTTTTGACTTGAACTACTGGAAATTGACTTTTCCATCATATTCTAATATATTGAGATGCACCTGTATATCATAACGTACAGAACATTTTGTAGAAGAATAACACTGTTTTTTCCTAATGTTATGCACACAGAGCATTTTTTTCCAGTAATGTGACATTTAAAGAAGTTTGTAATAGAACAATCGTAATTTCAGATTCTAATATTGTAAATGTTACAATATTTGCTGTAAGGATGAACGACTTGTGCCCATGAAAAGTGAAGAGCACAAATGGCTATCCCTGTGCATTATGTCTAATTGGATGTCGTGTAATATACTTCTGTATAATCTATAACAAAAGCCAAGATATTTTAGGAAAATATGGGGGAGCTTTATTAGTTCCTGGGAAATTGCTTAATCTACTTAATACCAGGAGCCAGAATTGTCAAATACCTAAATTGCTACGCTAATGGGGTATTGCCCTTTTGCTGTTCTATCCTCTTTCTGCATTTTCCTTGATTTTTATTATTTTCAATGTGTGATTGTAAAAAGATAGCACTTTCTTTATGGTTATATGCTTAGGAATTAAAATTCCTACTTATTCAGGCATTAATGTAAGGAGGAGTATGGACTTCTACTTTATATTCACATTCATCATCAGTTTTATACATAACCAGTATTTGAACAACATACTGTATAAACAGGCATCCCCTCACGCTGTTTTTTTCCAGTGACGTTAACACTTCGAGTGTTTCGACTCCTGGCCATGTTGGAGTTGCAGATATTTTGCCCTGGCAGCCAAAAACACTTTCCAAATGTGTTTTATCTGTGTGCAGCAGTAATAGAATGAGGCTCTGCTTGTGTCAGTTATCACTATTCAGCTGCCATTTGTCCCTTTTAAAGCAACGGTTTGCTTACAAGGCACGTTTTTTAGAAATCCCAAATTATTGGCAACATCGCTTGAAGGGGCCATTACCCACATTCATTTGCGCAATTAATTAGTTCTCAGAGGACTCTACCTATCAACATTATGATGAAATATTAGACCAGGCTCCACAAGCTCCTTGTGAGTGCTTCTGATGACATAATTATTATCATTAAAGCTGTCTTTGTTTGGGATTTTAGCAGTATTTTTGACTCATTTAGAGCAGCTTGCGTGCTGACCTTTGGGAACAATGAAGATTGATTATACTCATGAACAGTTCCAAGAGATGAATTTTAACACAGTTAAGGTCAAGAATGTCAGTGGTCTACGTGGAAGTCTGAATTCTTCTTCTGATTAAACAAGGAAGCTTCTACACTTTATGTTAAAAGCTCATGGTTTCTTATTATCCCACCACTCCATCCTTTACTCTGTACTGCATGCCACGTTTGATGCTAAGGTTTTACACTCAACCAGCAACCATGTGGTGAGGACATGTTTTGTGAAGTGCACACACACACACACACACACACACACACACACACACACACACACACACACACACGTGCAATCACATGGACCACAAGTCATATTCAGCTTACATAAAAGCCTTGATGTAGACCCCCGCCTTCCTTTTGCAATCCAATAATTTCTCTGAGGCCAATTCTCTGCAGGCACATTCACATCACAGACAAATCTTTCCTTCTCACTCTCTGTCACACGCACACACACACACCTACACACAGCTGTATACCATGATTGGGGTTAAGCCTCAGGTTATTATTGAGAAAGGTGAGGGGGGTGAATGGAACATGGAGATGGTCAGATATCTTTCTGTGTGTGTGTGTGTGTGTGTGTGTGTGTGTGGGATAGAGAGAGAGAGCAGGGGGAGGTTTTGATTTAAAATCTGCTCTTTGAATAAAACTGCATGAGGATCCATTTAAATGCTGCTGAGGAGGTCAGCTCCAAGGTCTCTACAACATCAAACAAAGAGCAAGAGAGGAAGAAAGGAAAATTCAATTAAAAATCACAACCATTGTGCTTAGCATGTATGCGATTTTAATATGATGAAAGTAGTGGCGATGGCTTTAAAGGGATAGTTTAGCTTTTTAGAAGCAGAGCTGTATGAGGTACTTATACACAGTCGCTCATAAAGTTGGAATAACATTTTTTTTTACCTCTTTCGATGAAATGATTGTGACAATGTGATTTAATCTTGACAGATAAAGTGTATATCTTCTCAAAACTTTATTATTCAATCTCTTCCAAACATATCACAATGAAAATGAAACCATAATTAACAGAGGGATTGTAACTCCAACTTTATGGGCGACCGTGTATCTATATCTATATCTATATGCCTATATACTGTATATTGTATTAGCTACAGTAATGCTGCTGTGGACGGAGGCAGCAGTAAAATGTATTTTGACCAACTTAGAAAATCAGTGTACGTTATATTTAGATTGCTAGATTGTGTTTGTGGAATAGTATTTTTCTGGCTGAAAATGCATATTCATTCATTTGCTGATAATACTGAATATGCTGACAAGCTATATTTCAAATCAATGTAAGGAAGTCTGATAGAGAAAATTATTTTCAGACAGGTAAATATTCACAAGTCATTACTTTATTAATAATAATGTAATACAAGAGACATGTCAGTTACATTAATCTATGTTTGAAATTAATAGATATATTTTGGACTCATTGCTATCAAGCTTTGAAGGACATTAATGATACCAATGGCTTTAAATTATTGTATGAAATGTTAACTTTGTGCACATCAGCGAAACGACTTAATTAAACCCATAAAGTCCTGCAAACAAACATCTGGAGGCATCGTTTTCAGGTTAATTTCTGACAGCCAGAACACGCTGATAACACAGGTAATATTCACTTTACCTGATTATATCTTGAAGTCTGATTAAATTCATCTTTATATTGTTTGATACAATAAGCTAAAGGGGTAACAGCTTCCCATAAGTATTCAGTATTTTACTGTTTTTGATATAGGTTAAGTGTTGCTATAAAGGTGAAACACGTCTGTAGCAGCTAATTAGCCACACAGGTGCTAATTAAAACCCAGAGAAGAGTGAGAGCTGCTCAGAGCTCAAATCTGTAACTTTCCACGCTTGGCCGTGCCATCAGTGGAGAGAGATAATTGAAGTGATATTCAAACTATCACAAAGAGGCAGAGCGTAGTGATTGTGTCTCATCTTATTGTTGCACATACACAACAAGAGGAAATGTCCTTGACCAAACAGGGTTTCTATTATGTGCATATACTATAATTACGAAAAGGATTATTACACAAGAAGTAAGTTTACCGTAAGTCGATGTGTGTAGTTGTTCTGGTTTGAATAGAGTTGAAAAGAATTGTGTGTTGTAAGTAGCAAGTGGCCTCTCAGAACAAGGCTGAATAGCAGCACAGAGATAGCCAGTTTCATGATAAATATGCTCCTTTTACTGTAACCTCACTTTAAGAAACACTGACTTGTGCAGACGACATGAAATCATGATTATTTAGTTTGCCCTTTTCAATTTTTAGGTGGAAGAAAAAGGTGAAAGAGCAAGATAAAGACGGAAAGAGAAAAGCAGGATGATCGGACTAGTAGGGAGGAAGAGAGCGATGGAGAGATGGAGGCAGAGGTTTGTGACCGCTACATTAGCCTCTGTGCTTGTCTCCCTCCAGCACCATTAGCATATCATTAGAAAACATCTGAACTCACAGATGTTGGACTCTTAGCCTGGCAGGCTTGCTGAGAAGCACAACACACAGTTACGCACGCACAAACAGGCTCGCTGCAAATCTAGCGCACTCGCAGTCTGAACACACACACACACACACACACACACACACAGTGTGAACTCCCAGATGTTTTACGTTGGCCCGTGGCAGGATCAGAGAAGAGGAGAGAGGAGCTGGCACAGATCTGACGAAGGGATCTGACTGAGAGATACACACTGATATGCTGTGTGCATCCATTCATTAAAAGCATATTAATGTATAAGATGTGAAAAGATGGGCCTGCAGAGCCAACAGTCCATCCATTTTTATGTTTTTATGCATGCACAATTGCATATGCATGTGTTCAGATCTGTGTTTTTTAGAATAGGTAAGCATGCAGTGGCATCAGTGCACATTTGTGTGTGTGTGTGTGTGTGTGTGTGTGTGTGTGTGTGTGTGTGTGTGTGTGTGTGTGTGTGTGTGTGTGTTCATACGCCCATATTATCAAGGCTGTTTATAGCCATCTGCCAGCCTGTGGGGACAGTGCTGTCTATGATCTGTCAAACAGTCTGCATTAAGGCTGCCTTGCCAGAACCCAGGCAGAGCATTTAGACAAGGTGTGTGAAGATCCAGGACCATCGCACGAGAGGGTAATCATTATCTGACAGGCACCCAGGGATGGCATTTAATGGTTTTGGCAGCTAGCCCAGCTAAGTCATTCGCCTGTCGGCTCCATACCATCGCTACAAGAACTTATCAAAAAAAAAAGGTGATGAGAACACTGTGAGACTTGTGCTGAGTCATGTACAGCAAGTGCAGATTCAGTAAAGTCCCATGGTGCATAAGGTGATTTTATAAACTAAATAAAACTATTTGGAAAATAAGTACAGTGCTGCAGGTTACTTCTCTTGAACAAAAGAAGAGGATTATAGGATTTTAACACTCTTCCCTCCATTACTGTTACCAAAGGATAACATTTGAAATTTCACACATGAACACAAAAATCTTCGTATGGTGACGCATGTATGATGCTCCATCTAAAAAGCCTTTTCTCTACAATAGCGTTGTTTTTCCACAAAGAAAGGCATTTACTGAACCAGCTGTTCACATTCACAGTCATTTCATGTGTTTACAAGGTTTAAGGCACTGTTCATTTCCTGACACAGAGTTATTATCTCTGCTAGCCGTAAGCCTGGAGGGGTCTAAAGTTTGGTCATGTGTGTCCATGTGTGTATCTGTCTGTATGCAGCTAATCTCTCATACTACTGGACCCATCAGCCTAATAATGTTTTTTGCACATTTATGACGGTATGCTCAAGGACCCCTCCTGATTGAGCTGATTCACAGTTTTTGAAAAGCTTATTTTAAAGGCTATTTTAGAGACAAATGAATCCCTGTTTTTGTTATCTTCTCTGCCCTCTGGACTGTAGGTGAACCAAGTGGGACGATTGAATTAGATTCAGCTCTTCTTTGTTTGGTAGATGAGAAGGAGACACACTGGGTGAAGTGTGCGCTTATCAAGTTTAAACATATTTGAATTGTGGAAAATGTAAAATGCAGTTTTTATAAAAAAATAAAGGTAAAATGTATTGAAATGGATTGAACAGTGCTGACACATAAATATAACTTCTTATCTTTATAGTACGTACACAAAGACAGGCAATCTATTCACCTGTCATTCGGGACTTTGGCAGCATCAGGACTGCAGTGCAACTAGCTGACTGTCTTCAGAACTCTTTATGCAAACTTATATAATTAAAAAGTAATAGGGAATAGAAATGCATACAGTATACTTTCAGCTATTTAATGCAAAGATCAAGCAAAAAATATTCACTGGTGAAGGACATTGGGAGCGTACAGTGTGGTTTTGTTTGTCTGTATGGATCCTTTTTTATGTGTCGAGAGACCATAGATTTTTTTTGAAATGTTTAATGTAGCTGCCAAAGAAATTATTTCTGTACAAGTTCTACAAAAGTCACACACAGTCCCAACAGAAAAACACTCTGGAAGTTAGACCTCAATGCCCTCCATCTGCAGATTATAATAAATAATATGTATATATATATATTCATTTGTGGCAATAAAAGCCATTATATATTATTCACCCCCTAATGTAATGCAGAAATCTTGATCAAAGTCAAACAAACACAGTCCATCAGGAGGATCCACTCTGCACATGTATTCACATGTGCATGTATATTGTCTATGCATAAATACCACCTGTGCATGTGTTGATTAGAGTGCACAGAGTACACACGCTCTGAAAACATTTGACAATGTCATTTAAAAAGCAAACTGCATTGTGTTTCTCAACACAACGATGAGCACAACTGTGCTGGCTTAATCGCTGAATTACTAGCTACCTCGAGGTTCCAGCTGCCTGTAATTTAGCCTGACGTTAATTCTTGCCGGTAGTCATATTGATGCGGCACGCTGCCACTCTTGTCACTGAATCAAACCATAATACCATTTATTTACAAGTCACGGTTTATCGGCGCGGAGGGCTCTAATTTGACGGGTCCAGGAGAGACTGAGTGGAGTCTGTAAACTGTAATGAGCATACTAGTTCAGTCAATCATCGGTGCGCTCTGCAAAGATCTTTAAAGTTCTTCAAAGGTTTGTGAAACCACAGGATGCGTGGGCTGATGCCTGAGCTTTGCACTGCGACAGAACAAGCTGCAGTGATTTGTTGTGACACTTTGTTACCCTTTTATTTGCACAGAAATTATTAATTGACTTTATAAAACATAACAGCCATCAATGCCCACTTTTAATAGAGTGCTTGTTTCCTGAAAATGAAATATTTAACCCAATTCAAGGAGTTCTTCACAAGAAGGAGCATGAATTGCCATAACAATGAGAAAAAACAACACCCATGACTACATTGCAAGGCCACTGCCTTCTGTTCAATACTGTTAAAATGTTCTGTCCATCCTTTCAATGAAGAAATCAGCCTCAGGTCGCAGGGGCTGAACAGTTGCTGCTGCATGTTATAAATGCACTGTTCATCTGCTGCCATTGACTTGCATTGATCCTCACCTTACTTAGAGTAATGCGACGAGTCCCCAGCTGCAACCTCACAGTGTAACACCATCAATTGATTTGTATTTGCTGATGTTCCTTTTGTCTGTTTCCAATAAGATACAAGATAGCTGCTGGGGCTATAGGGGGGGATGGGTGTATGGCAAAAAGACATGTTCTTCGGCAGATATAAAAGAGAAAAGAAGCAGTCGGTTCAGGAAAGAGGCTTCGGGGTAAAAAACGAGATGAAAGATAAAGGTGGAGGAAGGATACAGAGAGAGGGCTGGTGGATACTGATATTACTGTAATGATGTGCTGAAGGAAATGCAGGAGGGTTAAAGGAAGGATAGAAAGTTTGAGGAATACAGTTAAAGGGATGAGTCATAGGCCACATGGCTGGCTAAGGTAGAGGATAAGGCGGAGGAGCTGTAGGAGGAGGAGTATGAGGAGGGTGGGGAAGGAGGAGGTGATGGGGAGGAGGAGAAGGACATTTAGATTGATGAGTCATCACAAGCAGGGGATGGAGAAGGAGAAAGAAGGAAGGATGGATGGATGGATGAATAACCAGAGATGAAAGTGGAGGGGAGGAGGGTTTTTCTTGTAACCTTTCAAGCAGGAGTGGTGACAAGTTGGTTGGATGCCTGCTGGCAATGACACAACACAACACTGATGACACAATCTGCAATGATTGGATAGATGGATGGATGGATGGATAGATAGAGCTCACAGCGCTGCAACTTAAGAAAACACATGCAAATACACAAAACACAAGCAAATTGAGAAAACATCTTCATCAATCTGACAACACAAGCGCAGCATTTAGAAAACGCACTGCAAAGACTACAGCACGACACAATAAGACAAAGCGCTGCAAATAGACCACAACACAGCAGAAGTGTTTCCAGAGGACACTTTAAAGTGATGCACACGTCTGGTCATGCTTGTGATATTATCACGTTATTTCAAGATAATATCATTATCTTGAAATAACGTGATAATTTCACGTTATAACGTTATAATGTGAAGTTATCACGTTATTTCATGATCCTATTTTAATGTTACAACGTGATATACAGCGCTATTCCGCTAGCCCGTATCAATCACATTGCAGTTAAACAAGTCAAATAAATTAATGAAACACGTTTTAGTTGGTCTCTCTCAATGGAACCCAGTTAGTCTTGGTCTTGCTAGCCCGCTTACGCAAGCCTGCTATGATCGGCCGCTAAAGTTAGCCCGCTAGCGCTAGCCAGCATGTGCATCACTTCTAAGTGTCCTCTGGAAACACTTCTGTTGTGTTGTGGTCTTTGCAGCACGTTTCCCTAATGCTGAGCTTGTGTTGTCAAATTGATGATGTTTTCTCAATCTGCTTGTGTTTTGTGTATTTGTTTTCTTAAGTTGCAGCGATGTGAGCTCTCAGGGCTACCGTAATAGATGGATAGACAGATAGATAGATAGATGGATAGATGGATAGATAGATAGATAGATAGATAGATAATGCCACCATAGGTTGCTATTTTAGGAGAATGATCTTATAAGGTGGCTACTGGCATGGTGTCCATTAGTGTGTAAAGTACAATCTATGGGAGGTCTATCCTTAATGACCGCTTGCTCTGCATGACAACAGCAAAAATAGAAGGAGTTAGGTCAAGGGAAATGGCTGCGGAAGTTTATACACACATCGATACACACATTTTACTGCTTTTGTTTTATTTCACACACACACACACACACACACAACTCATAGTATAATTCATCCATTCATCTTGACTCTATTGTCAGTGGGTGTCACAAGGTCAACTGCAAGGATTGGGTGGCATTGACAAATACAAATAGCCAGTAAGTGTTGTTTGGTGGTTAAATTGTCCAAAGAATACATTTAGAATGCCTTGGAAAGAAGCACATGGAATTAGATTTTCAGTAGTTTGGAATCTGACCTTGAAATGCTCCAGGGGATAAATAAGTGATTAAAACAAACAAACAAAAAAAACATCAGTTCAAATACTTACAGACCTCACTTTTGGGATTTTTTATTATTACATTCATATATTTATTATTAGATTTTGTAAAAAGCAAACTTAAAATGAGAAATCAGGGAGGGAAGGGATGAAATAATCAATTCACTTGGATTGAATTCACTTTAATGACCACACAGCTTGGCTAGCGGGGTTTGATTCTGGCACATTGTGTAACAGCAGAGTTCCATCAATATCATTGCAAAGACAACACTCACACAGACACAGTTACATCAGATATCACAACACACGCATAGAATAACAGTTACAGAGGTTGAAGAGAGGGCAGAGGATGGTTAACACTAGGACTGCCAGGATACCAGCAGGCGTCACTACTGCCAGACCATCATATGGAATTTAAATGTTCACAACCACATCAGTGTAATGTAATCCAGCCTTGAAATTCAGTGTCTTTTGGGAGACTTTGTATTAATCCATAATGATAGAGTTGAGTAGCATAGCCTTAACATAATTAATAGTATGTAGATTATCCTTTGCACATTTGGGTAGTGTTTTAAGGATTGTGCCCTGGGTGCATTGACCTACAAATGCAAAAATAATTACTATAATGTAATAATGTATGATACAGTAACTACCAGTACCACTAAGCGTCAGAAAACACAAAACACACACTATGGAAAAGTAATGGGCCAAACAGCTTTTGGTTTTAATAGACTTGTCAAGTCAAGTCAAGTCAAATTTACTAGGGGACACTATTTCCCGCACTTGCTGGAGGAAAACTTTAATCGAAGGCAAGAGAAAAGAGGTGGGTTTTTAAGTGTGACTTAAAAACATGTAGGGACTGCGCTTCACGGGTGTGGAGGGGGAGGCAGTTCCAGAGTCTGGGGGCTGCTACTGCAAAGGCTCTGTCACCCCTTGTTTTTAACCTGGACCTGGGCACCTCCAACAGCAGTTGGTCAGCTGACCATAGTGCTCTGGAGGGGGTGTGGTGGTGCAGAAGGTCAGACGGGTATGTAGGGGCCAGACCAGGGAGGGATTTGTAAACAGTTCGTAGAAGTTTGTAGTCAATGCAGTGACGGATGGTGAGCCAGTGGAGGACCGGGGTGATGTGTAGAGTTATTTTCATTATAAAATCCCAAACAGAACCAAAAGTCTATAGCTATGTTAGTGACTATGTGAGGCTGTTTTTAGCTACAGTGTTGCTTTGAGAAAAATCAGCATGACAGCATGCAAACTGACTCACAATGGCAACATGTTTATGTTTACCAGTTCTGATGTTTATCATGTTCAGTATCTTAGTTTAGGACATTAGCATGCTAATTGCTAATTAATATGGACAGCTGTGACTCGGCAGGTAGAGTTTCTCGTTCACTAATCGCAGGATTGGCGGTGTTGATGTCCTAAAGCAAGACACTGAAGCCCAAATTACTCCTGCTGATGACTCCTGATGCTTGGCCAGCACCTTGGATGGTAGTTGTCTGCCATCTGTGTGTTAATGTATGTGTGTGTGTGTGTGTGTGTGTGTGTATGTGTGTGTGTGTGTGTGTATGTTTGGTTTAAAGTGCTATTCAATTGAGGTCCATAGGCACTAAACAGACAAACAGCTAATGATCACGGAAACATATTTTTTGAGCAGGTATTTGGTCATAAAGCAAGTATGATAAAATTCAACCTGATGACGCTGTTAGACCAACCAACAGACGCAATGTCAATGCTTCCTACAATGTGGCTAAAATAATAAAAAGAAAACTGGTATTGTTCATGGTTATGAAGGACGGATTGTTGGGTTTGGGGCTCAATAAGCAGGATTCTTTCCAATGTTTCTGTTTTGCTGGTGAATCGTGGGTGTCTCATGATCAAGCCAGGTTTGGCAGAGTCTTAAAAGCAGTTGAGATGCTGGATTTGGGCCAGATATGGGCCATGTTAGGTTTGAACTCTGGCCAGTAGAGGATTGGCATTAGACTTGTTAATTTGTTCTCCAAACATGATCTGCTGTACTGCCATATTGACTGTGAACTGAATCTGACACTTTGCAGCCGAAAATTAGGGAAACAATGTACAATTGTTTTACCCATGTCCAAATAAAAGATTTCTTCTTTAACATCACCATCATAGTGTCAGTTTTCACTCAGTGTGGCTTGAGTCAGAGTGTCGATTACCACATGCCTATAGGACTCTCGCTTGATGGGTCTTTATTACCAAGGTGGTATATTGACTGTGAACTAAGTAATTGACTTTGGTCAATTCAGCAGACAGAGAGTATGCCTTGGGGGCATTGGGTATATGGATGAATTAATTTGGACATATTGGATACTGATATATAGATTATACACATTGTGAGATATTGGAGAAAGGGCAATATTTTTCTACTGTGACATCACCCATATTGATGTGTTACAAGCAGAACAGAAAGTTGTGTGTTGTAACCACTGGTCCTAAGTGTTCAGTGGAACAGCATACCCAGATGATGCAGGTCATGCATTAGCAGAAGTATTATTTGTTTTTGGCAGCACTGTGAAGTACTAATCCATGCCCTCACTGAATCCTACGAAAGACTACTTTTTAGTAAAATGTTGGTTGGGTAAATGAAATTAGTTATGAATACAATGCATTCATAATGTGTCCCAGGGTCATGATCTATTTTTTGCATTTTTTGAAAATAACAGCTGCACTGCTTTACTAGAGATACAGCGTTTCAACAGGAGGCTGACAAAATACTTTTTTTTTTTTTTACCCCCCAGTGCATCAACAGTGCTGGCAGAGGTAGTGTGTGTGCCGGCAGGTAAATAAAAAAAATTGTTTGGTTGTTTCTTGCTTGATTGAATCTTTCATTTAATTCGACATAAGCTAAAATCCTCCCAAGGGTAAATAGAGATCCAAAACATAATTTCACGTCAAATACACTTCCTGTATGGCATATATATCATTTATATTAAGCTTGGTTTTTACATTTTTCGGGTCTGTTTGTTTGTCTGTTGTCAATCAATATTTAACTAGGTGAAAAACTCATTGAGATTAAAATCCTCTTTTTTTTTCAAGAGTGACCTGCACAAAAGCAAAATGGTTGCCCTAAACACACAAAACTAAAAATAAAATACAGTCACACTACAAGAAAAACAAGTTGGATGACAGGATTACACAGAGCAATCACAAGATCCAATTGAGCTTATTTCTCTGTCTTTTAAAATTGACTTATATTCCCGCAGAGTTACAAGATGTGTCAATTTTAAGTCCTCCTGCACATCGTTCTAGGTAGACGGGGGAGCCTTTTTGCCCAGTTCAGTTCTTACTCTCGGGACCTGGATCTGTATGAAGTCCTGAGAATGCAGGCCATATTGGCTGAGCTTTCTACACATGTGTAAACACACATATGTAGGCAGAAGTCCAAGAATAGATTTATAAATAAATGTCAACCAGTGAGAGAGTCTACGGACATACAAAGATGGACAATATGCGACAGCATATAAAGAGCAGTGATGCACTGTCAGATTTGTCTGTCTGTCAACAGTACTATGGAAAAACTACTGTCCTAATCTTCATGAAACTTGGTGCAACGGGTGTAGCATGGGCCATGGAAGAACCCCTTAATAAAATGTATTAAGGCATTTAAGACATTTCATGTTTGACCTGAGCTGGGGCAGATACAGGAATTAGTTTTCATTTTTGCCAACATTGCAAGAACATTGTGCTGCATTCATGTAGTGCTGGAATATTCAGAAAAATAATTTAGAACAACAACTGCACAAATTTCACATTTCATTTCATGTGTCACTCTTTCTCTTTGGTGTCCCACAAATACTGGAAACAGCTATCAACATGTTTTTTAAATGCTCTGGGAAATTGAAGACAACACATTTTCTTTGTAGCATCCATGTAGTTCCAGATTATGACTTAAAGCTCATGAACACACCAGAGTCAGAATGATGACTTCCCAACTGGGGGAATGGGCCAATTAGAGAAGCTTGTGAATGGCCTTGATGGAGGCCTAAATTCTATTTAATCTTTGATCATTTTCATCTCAAACTAATGATCTGTTACCACAACAGTATGTTCAGTAGATCCTTAGCTAGACTTAAATTTTAACTTGTGATCCATTTGAACTCTTTAAACCTGCGCTGTATATCTTTGGACTGGAGCCCCATGCAAACCTGGTGGAGACTAACAAAGGATCATAGACAAGATTCACTATCATGACTTTCTTCCTTTGAAGGATACTTAATCAGTGCTGTAAATTTTCTACATTTTTTTCTTTGAAACACACTAGTAGCAAATGTGTAAATTATTCAGTGTCCTTCTCTTTAAATACTCAAAATAAATGATGCTCTGAACATTTACTTCCTCAACTTTAGTCCTGAAAGGCTATGAAAAGAAATGACACATTCATTTGGCTAGAATTGTTGATGGGGGAGCATATGTGAGTATTAGCTGTTATGTAACAGTGCCCTATTGCTTGTTTTCGATGCCTTATTCCTTAAAAAAGGCATCTTATTCAAGAGATTTATTTTTTACGTATTACTGCTTAAGGAAAAAGCTGAATGCTAATAATTAATGTTTTCCGAGAGCCACTGATGTTAGAGGTTGACCATTAATGGTGTCATGCGGAGTTCAGCAAAACTTATCACTTGAAAGATGCCTTTAAACACCCAACAAGTCACCATACTGTAAAAGGAAAATATTCCCACAGGGAGATCTAACAAAGCTGAAATGTGCAATGTCTGCATGTGTGTTAGTAAGAGTGCCATCTTGCAAACAGGACTGGCAGATAAAGCACTTATGTTATATCTTGCTCATATCGTTAGGCTTATTCAGTAGGAAGGAATGAAAATGTGTAACTGTGCCACTTCTGCTGCGTTTACATGTCCTGTTTATAGCCCACTCACAGTAAAACCTCATGTCCCAAGTTGGACCGTACAAGCATGAAAACATGCTGCTAAGAGACAGCAGTAGAAGTCATTATCACATGCAGTGAGTATTCATAAATAAGTTAGAGAACTGAGTCAATAAACTGAGACATTTTGTTCAGAATGTTACATCTGCAGCCAATGTGAACTAAAAATAAACTGCAATGAATCACCATTACCATCAAACAAACAATCAAACAAGTTGTTGTACAGATGGCTTGACACTGGTATACCAAGACAAATTTGGGACTTTAGATGAATTGGCCTGCAGTGCTTCATGCACACTCTGGTAAGCTGGCTGTTGTATAAAGACGGCACAGAGAATAGGAGCTCTATTATGGCTGCAGATCTTTTTTCCAGCATTGCCAAAGTTGCAACCAGCTGAGACTGATACTTTAGTATTTGCAACTATGGTGGATTTATCATTTTTTGTTATAAGACTGAAAGCATCATTTTGCATCAAAGCTAAGGTGGCCATATCAATTTAATTTGCAACACAATTAGAAAAAATATATATTCAAGAGACTTAAAGGTTCAATAGGTAGCATTTATAAAATAAATACAAATATATATTTTTTTGTCATATTTGCTCAGTGCTTGGATTTTGGATACTGAGATGGATAATCTGCAAAAACATACATCAGGTTCTTCTGGCTCCTCCTAGTGCACCTAATAGCTCTGTGGAATAAAGAACAGGTTGAATATTGGCACACAACCAATACTGTAACCAGCAAAGCATGGAAGCTTGGTATTAGCAAGATGGCTAGTTAACTGTATCTGTCTTACAAGCGGCCACTGACACTGCATTGGGACTCCTCCTGGTTCTGCTTGCCTGTTTTGTTCTGATGCAACTGATTCTTGCAAATGCCATTAGGAGCACTAAGATGATTCTCACAGATTATTTCTCTCAATGTTCTTCTGTCAGGACATAGTAACAGTTTCAGCAGATATTAGCAACTGAACCTTTAAATATCAAGTAAGTCCTGGATCTCCTTTGGTGTAACTGCAGAATAATGCCAACGTATTCTGCATATCTGAGTTAGTCAGAAGCTTTCCCACTTTCAATTACACCCATGTTAAAGTTTGATGCTGTTTGCTACAGGTGTGGTTCAGTTTAAGCATTATTGTTACACACAATTATAATCATTATGAACATTATTATAGCATATTTTTAAAAGGTTGTTTATGTGGCGTAATGTATTATTTTTTGAATTATTATTATTTTTTTTTTGAAATTTCAATACAATAAACAAATTTTTCTGATATCTGCCATGGAGGCCAGGTAAAAGAGTCTGCAGCATGAGGTGGTTTTACTAATTAGCACACCTTTATCCAGAGAGCAACAACTAATTAGTGTCATCTCCTGGTGAGGTGTTTGTTTTCCAGCATTGCCTGCAGACCCTGTGCTCTCAGTGGTACTTGGTGTGAGAGCGGTGAAGAGCCAGGTCTCCCCTCACCCTGCTGCCTGCATATGGTGCAGTTTGATTTCAGCACCATGGATAGAGCCCGTCAGTCTGATCGGGGGACCGAGTGCTGTGCTTATCCTGTTGGTACATTGCACCAGTGGGATCTCTGAGATCTCTAAATTGAGGCAGTTTAGTTGGCTGTATACCTTTAAATCAACTTTAAATCAAGTTGAGGACCACCCAGGAGTTATGTAGAGCTGGCAGGGTCTCGTTTGAAGTAAATGAGCATTCTGTGTGTAGGAATGTGTACTGTAAAAATGTAAGAACTCGCATTTTTTTCAAGCTATTTGATTTACTCGTGTGCTCAGCAGCCGACCGGGAAAACCCCTCAGAGATGGACAGACCGCATCTTTCACTGGGACAAGCCGTGAAGCATCCCTTTCGTTTTGCCATCTGGAAAAATGAAACTGTGCTCTCCACCGTGTAACTACGCGATCCCAGACCGTCTGTCAGTTTTACCGACCTGCTACCGGCAGGCAAGATAAAAACGACTGAGAGTGGGATACGGCAGTAACATAATGCACTCTAACACAATCTACTCCGGGCTATGATTCTTTTTCACCGTTTTATTTTCCTATTTTAAGCTACACAAAACAGCTCATTTTTCCTGACTTTTATGTGTCGCTGAGTTCTTGTGCTCTTGTTTGCTCCCTTCCCGTGCCCAGATATTTGTGCTTATGTGATCGTGACGTTAATATTACGATGATTTCAGCGGGTCCCCGGGGTGCCATCAGCGTCCCACAGCTGGAGGCGGACTGAGGTTTCCCTCTCTTGTCAGCTGGCCTTGGTGGGACGCACCGAGTCTGGTTTTGGTCGCGGAGTGGACCAATGCGTCAGGATGAATTGGGCTTGCATGCAATTAGTTAGACGCATGCAGAACCCCTCTGTCGCTCCCCCACTCTCACTTTAGTCTGACTCACCAATCGACACAGTTAAAGATCAGAAACCTAAATGGCCATTTTCACTTGAAGCAGCTTTTGTTCTTCTTTCATGCGTAAAATAATGCACGTTAAACATCTGGGCGAGTGCTGACAGATAAAAACCGGAGCCTGGTGAGGTTAAATGCTGTCAAGCTTACCACGATCACGGGGTAGTGCGCGCAAATACGCACGCACACTCACGCGGATTTTTTTTTTTTACATTGTTACTTTTTTTTGCTTTTTTCCCTACATGAACCTCGATAAAGCCTCACCAATATGTTACAGCCATGAGATTCGGTGTTACAGCAAGTTAAAGACGGCAGACAGGGGAGGGAAAAGTGGGAGATTGAGAGGAGAGAGAGAGAGAGAGAGAGAGAGAGAGAGAGACGGGGCGCGCATGTCCAGTTCCTCCATGCAGGCTGTTCTCCCAGCTCGCCAATCATTCTAGCGAGTTCCCCCACTCTTTCTATCTCCCCGTCTGTACATGTGCACCGGACACACAGCTCTCTGCTGAGCGGACACTGCAGGGGGAAGAAACGAACGATCCCGCCATGGAATAGGAATACTGCTGGACAAAACGGGGGAAAAACCTCTCTCTCTTTCTCTCTTTCTGTCTCTCATCTTTCTTCTTCTTTTCCCCCTTTTTCTGACGCCTTTCCTCTCTCTTTCGCATCTCTCCCCTCTCTCTGTCTCTCCCTCTCTCTCTCCCTCTCTCTCTCTTTCGATGTCTCTCAACAGTTTCTGAAGGGATTGAAGGAAAGAAAAATGAGGATTATTATTTTGTCTTGGCACTTTCTCGGGGTGTATTCCGCCCTTTGGGGGCTGGCGACGGGGGCTTTCCCCAGCTCAGTGCAGATAGGTGAGTTGAAGGATTACAGAATTTACGCACTGGCACTCAGATCTGACACACTACACTGAATATTAGTGGATTTTAGCGGACAGCAGTCACTGAAGGAAAGGTGGGGTGGACCGGGACCCTCCAAGACACAAAATCAATGTGAAACTCCCGAAATTTACGCACGAATGATGGCACAAGAGGGCATGCAAGTATAGAAACACATTTCCTTGTGGTGCAGCTTTTCCTTCTGGAGATATTTTTGGGTTTGGGGAGATTGCCGTGTCTTCTCTGCTGTGACTCATATGCTTTATAAATGCACACTTTCACTTTATCCTTTTACTGTATTTGTGTGTATTTTAAAGGCTGTTGTGTGCTCATGAATGTTTCAGCGAGCTTTGTTCCCTTCTAGTCTTCTTCACTGTTTAGACACTGCAGTATTCTCTCTCTCTCTCTCTCTCTCTCTCTCTCTCTCTCTCTCTCTCTCTCTCTCTCTCTTTGCCCTTTTCCAGTTACCCTCTTGTCAGTGCGGAGGATGCCTGTCTCTCAACCTGCCTTACAGATCAGAGATAAAGTTAACTAAACCTGGATTATCATTGGATTGCTCTGTGCAAACGGACCACACACATGCATCCTCTCTTCTCTATCTCTCTTCTTTACACACACACACACACACACACACACACACACACACACACACACACACACACATTTGTACAGGCATGTGTGTGATAATGAATGCACTGCATCACTCCTTGTGGGGGGCAGCTGGGAGGTCCTATAATGAGATTCGGCTCCTTGACTCTGTCTCCCTACAGCTGCCAATAAACTTAATACGCTAAATATTTTCTGCTTGGCACACACACACACACACCTACACACAAACACACACATACATATTTGCACAGCTTTTCTAGCATGCACATGCAGCCATAAAAATGCACACATGCTGTGAGCATGTTGACAAAGAGACATTCACATACAGCGTGCACATTTTAAAAGCATACATGTGCACACACACAGTGGACAGGCTAGCACACAGTGAACAGGCATGCATGCACATGCATACTGTCTGAAGCTTATGTGATCGTGCACACATTCACTCTTTCCTTCCCTCCCACTGACTCTCCTCCCGACACACTCAAATATACATACATGACCATTCAGTCGGCTCTCCGGCACTTCACTTGAGGAGTCATTTGCATATCTCTGCATTGCACACAAGTTTAATATCAGTGGAAGCACAGACACTTTCTATTTGCATATGTGTGTGTGTGTGTGTGTGTGTGTGTGTGTGTGTGTAAGAGAGACAGTGAGCAACACAGATGAGAATATTTGTGAATTTTCTTGGTGCAATAACGTGTCATCTTGGGACACGTCTATACTCCTCATGTAGTTGAAGTGTAATGAATATGTGTGTGTGTGCACTAAAGTGGAATTCTACCCTAAAATGGAAACCACATTTCTTCCTCAGGCAGTTCACTCCAGCTCTGTTATCATACACAGGAGAGTTTAATGTGGATTAAACCTGATGAATTATTCTGTTAATGCAAAGATGCCTTGTCTCTGTGAATGTGTGTGTGTGTTTAGTGTCTTGAGTTGCTCACTGAAGAGAATTTCAACTTCTAGCATGATGAGACACAGACAGACACGCACATAAGTGACATGTTATGTGGTGACAATTGCTTGGTTCAATATGCTCTGCCTCCCGACTCCTCCCCTGTCATCTCTCCTCCCTCCCTCCTCTTTCTCTCTCCTCTGATGCGATGTCAAGGCTTCACAGTCTGCCAGTGTAATCCAATTCAGTTGACTTGAGTCTGATTCAGTTAAACTTAAGTCACGTCAGTTTATTTCAGCTCAGTTCAACCCACCATGTGAAGCAATGTAGCACTAATCTATAGGATTAGAATATCAAACAAAGTTACATCAGTGATACAACAAATACAAGTATGTGACACAGAAGATAAGCCTTATTCACAGAGACAAACACTAATGTGTCAGTTTATCCCTCGTTCCAAAAGTTTATTTTCTCATGTTGCTGCCTAAATGTCAGCTTTGCATTTATGCAGAAAAGCTTTCTGCATTTGCTGTGAATGTTTCCTCAATATATTGATTATGTCTTAGTTGCGTGACTGGGCAGATCATGGTCAATATGTGTGGATTATGTTACATGTTGACTTTGCCAGTTGTCTTTTCAGTTTTTCCCTCCATTTTTCAGTATCATTATCATTCACCAGTCTCAGACTACTGAAAGAATCACATGACTCATTAACTACTAATCTAAATGATCATGTTATGTTTCCAATTAATTAAGTGGTGTCACACTAGAGTCTAACTTCTTATCTTTCGAACTGTAGATTGTTTTAACCGTGTACGTAAAATAAAGACGTACTTTTAAGATTGTTGCCCAAGCATTCTTACTGCTTTCTCTCAGCAGAGTTACTTCCGTATTGTAATTAGACATGTAAATCTCCATGTACATAAATTAAATTTCACACATATATTGTTTAATATGTATAAATCCATTATACCTACACTGGTGGTGGCGATCTTATTCAAATTGACCGTGAGAACAGAAAATGATCAGAAAATGCGGCATTGCAGATGTGTCCGATTTGGGATACTGACTCTATAGTTGAATTTTTCCTGAATTTCAATCATCAGAAGAGGCAATTATCCTGTTCTTACCATAGCTGCATTTTCTCTCTCTCTCTCTCTCTCTCTCTCTCTCTGTCTCTCTCTCTCTCTCTCTCTCTTAACCACATATTTTTACATGTCCATCCTTCCCCTCTTAACTCCGTCTCTTTGTTTTTAGACGTCATACTGTCATCTTCACTCTTCTTATCATCTCTTCTATCCCCTTTAATTTCTACGTTGTCAGGGCCATATTGAGGGATACTCTCATTTTTAAAGGCCAACTGACACTGAGTACTTGGCTCCCTCTCCCTTTCTTTTTCCTTCTGTATTTAGCTGACACTGTCGGATCTGGCCTTCCTCTTCTGTTTTCCTTTATGCCCTCTCCAACTCATTATCTCTTTGACTGCCTTCCTGTCGACTAAGTTGCCTCTCTTTTCTTCTCCTCTTCCCTTTTCCACTCTGTCTTTCGCCGGTTTCATCAATGAAATGCACAGTGTGGGTATCCGTATGTGTGTTTGTATTCATGTTTATGTGCATCCGTGAGTGAGGATGTGCTGAAAGACAAATTACCTTTCGTATCAAAGCTAATGAAGATCTTGGCTTTCTTCTCTCTCTCCCCTCCTCTATTGTCTCTGCCCTCCCCCACCCTATCTATCTTTCTTTCCCCACATTACTCTCCTTCTTCCTGGCTCCCTCTCTCCCTCTCTCGCCACGCTCCCGTCCGACCCCTCTCCGCCCTACAATGACTCACTTCCTCTCCACGCCATCGTATTCTTCTCCCCTTTGCCCCGTCTCTTTGTCCCTCTCTCCAGGTGGGTTGTTCATTAGGAATACTGATCAGGAGTATACGGCGTTTCGACTAGCTATCTTCCTTCACAACACCAGCCCTAATGCTACGGAAGCCCCCTTTAACCTGGTCCCACATGTCGACAATATAGAGACGGCCAACAGCTTCGCTGTCACCAATGCATGTAAGTAATTAACTGTGTGTGTGTGTGTGTGTGTGTATGTGCGTGTGTGACTGGAAATGAGGCTGAAACAAATGGTCTTTCTCTCCATTATCCTTCTTTTATCTCTTGCTCCGTCCTTGTTTGTTGTTTCGTCTATTTTCTCACCGTACTGTTGGGTAAAGATTGGTTTATTAGGAATTGTTTAAAGGATCTCACCCCAACTTCATAGGTGGTCTACGGTGGACATGGTTTGAAAACTGCCTTTTCTGCAACAGTAGGATCATTTGCAGTTGTGAATGTTGGTGTATAGATGCTGTGAGGTTCATTTTAATACTCAAAGACAAAAGTTCTGAGTGCAAGCCAATGTCAGTGGTTAACTTGGCCACCAATTATGGCCACTACTGTTTTTTAAATCACACTTTTGCTCCTTTATATGCTAATTAAATCTATTCCAACTTAGTACTATCCATCCCATCTGCCAAAATGGTAATATTCCCATCACAGTTAAAGGTTATTACAACTATAAAATTAGTTTCGGAACAGTAGCAGACACTGATGCAAATGAGTCCTTTGTGTTCAGAACAGAGGGGAACAGTTGGTACCTGTGTCCTCTATGATCTCTTGAAAGATGACAGCTAATCTTTCACCATGCCTCTCTGTTCTCTGGGAGTTGAGCTCTGATCCCTCACACGTCCAACATCCACACGTCTCAACCTGAATTCCTGCAGCAGGGAGTTTGGGATGTTTGCTAGTGTTAGTGTTTACAGGGGTGTTTGAGTAGACAGCAATTGTAGTTAAGAGCTGCTCAGCATGCTACAGGTGTCTGCATTGTTTGTGTGTCTCAAATATTAAAAATGCTATTGCATTTATCAAAATATGCAATTTGCTACTTATACTTGAAACAAAAACATCTTTAAAGCCAAGCCATATGCCACATCATAAAAAAACACTCAAAAACAATTCAAATGCTCAAAGGAAGGGCCCTCTGGTTGTGGCAATAAAGCCAGTGTTATCTATAAAACTATGTCTTTTACATATTTTAATGAAGGACATTTGTTTCTCGTCGGAATATAATTAATGAAATATTAACATTAACCAAACAATACATGTTGGAACATTGTGCTGATTTGATGCTCAAGTTTAACTGTCATTCTGCACTTCTGATTTTCTTTTTTCTTCTCTGCACCTAAGTGTGTATTTACTCTCAATAATTGCAGGTTTCTACCGGTGTATTTCAGGCCCAGTGGCCTGCTGAGCTTAAGTTGATTCCCTGCTGGGACTAAAAGATGTTTCTTGAACTAAAATGTGTTATACAAGTAACAAACTCCTTTCACGAATAACTCGTGTAGGTAGTGTGTGTGACGGTAGGGAGAGAGAGAGTGCTGGTGTGACGGAGTATGAAGTTAGTGGTAATGTTATAACATTAGCTGTGAATGTGGCAGTGCAGTATTGTGTTACATTCAGGCTGTTGGTGAATAAATGCGACAACTCCACAAAACTCAAGCCAGCTTCTCGTGTCTTGGTGCCACCTCCTGAGTAAAGAGAAGGGGTTATCCCCAAAAATAGCAACATCTTCAGTAGAGGTGTGAATCAGCAGAGGCCCCCTGATTAGGGATGGGTACCTTTCCATTTGAACCGATACGGTACCGATACCCGGTACCTGGGAATCGGTACCGGTACTCAACTGTACCAATTTTCGGTACTTTTGCGTTTGTTTATGTGGTAATAAATGTTAATTTGTTTAATAATAAAATCATTTTTTTTCAACTCAACATATTTATTTCTCAAAATATAAACTTTAAAAAAATATATCAAAACAATATAAAATCCAGGATGAGCAGTGCTTTATTGTCGAGCGAACGTGCTTTTTGTAACATGAAGGTTGGAGTGTTATCAAAGAATGCAGAGGAGCTCTCAGGTGGCAAGTGCACGGAGGAGAAAAAAAAAAAAAAATTGCAAGTGCACGTGTGATTTGTTGTGATGACGTCGTAGCTGTGCGGCGCAGCACCGGTCAGACAGTATTGTGGGCATAGCATGGTTGGAATAAACAAAGTTGAGTCGGGCTGCTCTGTGCACATATCGAGGATGACGCAGGAGTCTGAGGGATTTAATTTCAGCGAGGCAGTTTGGAGTAAATTGGCAGGTAATATTCCTGAGTTGAAGAGCGGAGTATTAGCGGAGGACCAGAGATGCAGCAGCTAGCTGCTAGCTGCTAGCTGCTAATGACTGGTCTACAGAAGAATGGAGAGAGCAAACGGAGACAGAGACATTGGAGAGATAGCAGCTGGCGGCTAGCAGGCCGAGAGCTGGCTGTTCGTCTCTGCTCCGGGTTGGAAGAGGGCAACAGCTAGTGGCTAGTGGCCGCGGTGAGCAGACAGGACCAGACGAGGTAAATAAAAAAAGAAAAATAGTGCGATCGTCAGCACGCTTGTTGATCAAAGACGTTAAATGAAAACAGGTTGAAATCAATGATCAGTTTAAAGTTAACGCCGTTAAGGTACCGAAACATGGTACCATTTGATTTTACATGAATCGGTACTCGGTACCTATAAAAGTACCGAATTCGGTACCCATCCCTACCCCTGATACGATTTTATCCCGATACTTGAGTCACGATACAATATATTGTGATTTAACAGTTTAACTGCATTTTGTGTCCACATAATTAAATTCAATCAGGAATTGTTTTGTCCAATAAGAGACAATTCTCAGTCTATTCATCTCACTTCAGTCTTTTTATTTCCCCACAAACCCACAGACTGACCAACAAAGTATTCATTCAAACCGAACTCAACTGATGTCAAACACTTATGGACGACAACAACTGCAGCATTTTATCAAACTTTCAAAAACTTTAAGCTTCACTGCTTCAGTGAGTTTTTTTTTAATGAAACATAAAATAGTCTAACTTTGCAGCGTTATTTTGACAACTCCCCAACATGATATCCTGACACACATGGTGCCTATAGATTCCTTAGATCTTCTAGTTTCATATGATACCAGTATCTCCAGTATATAAGTGAGCTAAAAAAAAAAGAAAGGTGAAAATACTGACAGTCTGCTGGCCGTAGGAATGCTAAATATCGATACTTGGCGGATATGAATCGATATACAGTCATGGGGAAAAATTACTAGACCAATGTCTTCTTCAATTTCTTGTTCATTTTAATGCCTGGTACAACTAAAGGTACATTTGTTTGTACAAATATAATGATAACAACAAAAATATCCCATAAGATTTTAATTCAAGAGCTGATATCTAGACATTTTCATTCCCTAACCAATCATTATATATGTCAAAACAAATGTACCTTTAGTTGTACCAGGCATTAAAATGAAAAAGATATTAGAGAAAACAAGGGAGGTCTAATCATTTTTTCCATGACTGTATATTATTGCCGCGCAAAATATCGCGATGCTTTGCCGTATCGATTTTTTCCCACCTTTAATCTTCAGCCGTGGCACCCAGAAGGTGGACTAGATATTGTCATTTCAGCAACAAGCTGCTCACACAGCCTCTACCATTGACTGGTGGAAACCCTGAAATGCATCCCATAATTAGCTGGTGAAAGATTATAGACGTAGTCATTGCTGTCCAGGTGTCTGAGATGTCCTTACTTGGTGGATTTTCTTACCCCAGCTTCTTGCTCCCAGTGGTGGAGAGCTGCTGTAGTTCTCTGCGTGTGTTTGCATGTCTGACGGTATTTACTTGTTTTTGCTTTATGACATCTGCTGAGTGTCACTGGTTTATGCCACACTGATCTAAATGCCTTTAATGTTTAAGGTGTGTCTCTGTGTGTGCTTGTCAGTGTTTGCCCTTTTGAGATGAGAACAAATCTCTAAAGAATGCCCTTTGTGTAATTCTCATCTGCCTCCCGGTACGACGTTTCATGTCAGTGCACGAGAGGGTACAAAGGTTCTGTTGGTACTTTGAACAATGTAATTTAGTTTTTGAACATTCTTAGTTTAGTTATTTGCACTTTGACACAACACATAATTAAAAGTGTAGAGTAGAGAGGCCGAGCAATGTGCGGTGCTCATGTTTATTATAGAGAAAAGCATGAATATGAAAATCTGTTCCTCAAGGGGATCAAACCATATTCCCTCATTTCCACAGTCCTATAATTCATCCATCTTATTTTCGGAAAGTTTTCAAGTGATTGTACCGTAATGTTTCACCTCCTTATCTCATTAAACTTTAACAAATCGACCACTGGGGCTGTTAACTAGGCAGGGTGGAAAAAATCAATACAGTATAATACAACCATACAGTGCTTCTCCTTGTGATGTTATATCACTGTGTTTAACAAGATTATTTAAATATCTCCGGGTTGTAAATGAAAGCTGACACGAGCTGCTCCATTGTCAAGCCATGCTACTGAAATGGTTCTCAAAGGAATGCTTCGAAGTCTGAAAGATCTCGGAATATCATCTAGCAATTGATCTGTGTGGTGATACGCAGGAGTAAAATACATTTTGACATTTTATATCCCTGGAAGGTTTTTTGAAGGATTTAACTGCAGCCAAATGCAAGTCAGAGAGAATCATAAATCAAAATCTTGTAATGCAATTTCCAGGTTTGTGTGTCTCCTGCTCCCTGTGATCTAGCCCCTCATGATTGAACAGACTAGTTAATACTACCTACAATGATTGGAAAATTAATAGTCCATCTACTACCTCCCACCCACTGTATAATCACATGCTGCGGCTGTTTCTGTTTACTGTGTGAGTGGGAAGGTACACACTGAATAATCATCAGGTGGCTTTTTGATAAAGCTGCGTGTATTTCATTAGTGATGGAGAAGGAGTGTGCTGTCGGGAAAAGATTGGGCACAATCACTTCTTAAAATACTGATCTATCCTACATTATGTATGTGTAGCGGGTGTCATTCTGCGTTGTGTTGAATTTTTTTTTATCGAGGACAACATAACGACAGGATAGTCGATTCACTCTTTGCTCTTCGCTCTGTTGGGAATTAAGGATGTCTCTTTTATGAATGAATGATACCTTGCACAGGGCCTCAAATATGTAAATAAAAGGGCATTCTCATAAATGCTATCCCTCCCATAAGGATTTCAAATATGTAAGGATGAACATGAGCGACACTTGTGTGGATCTCACGGTTCAAAAGTGTGGTAAGATAGCTATCAGAATGATTAATAATAATTATCATAAATAATTATTAATTATAAGAAATTATATGACTTGACGAGCCATAGCTCGTTGGGGCACCATCTGTAAAACAGAAAAATATAGCCAATTCACCTAATTCAGACTCATAAAGTTACTAAACTATCAATTTGGAACACTGATTTATAATTATGAATATAATTATAATCAAATTACCATATTAATATTTAGTAGTGGTTGAAGGAATTTTGAATTCTTGTCACAGAAGAGGATGGCATATCGTTCATAATGTACAACATTAAATAGACAGCATTTATCAAAAGGTATTCATTCTAAATAACAAGTAAAGCAAATAAAAGCACACATCTATGGAGTATAGAGAGCTGCATTACAAAAGAGTGTGTGTGTGTGTGTGTGTGTGTGTGTGTGTGTGTGAGGCTCGTCACACAAAGAGTCATACAACTCATGCTGTGAAGGGAAAACTAGCCAAATGGCTGTGTGTGAGCTGCTACAAAACTGTGTCTTTGTTACAGCTAATTATTATTATTATTATTATTATTATATATCATGTGTAAATCAGTGTGTGAGCAAATCAAATGTCAGTAAAGTTAATTTGCATATAAGACTGACTGTCTGTAAAAAGCAAGATTAACATACAACTTCGAATGATGTAGCTACACGAATATCATATATAAACCAAATAATTAATTATAGGTCAAATCCTTTGTACTTAAAGTCCTTGCTGATTGTTTATCTAAGCCCAGTTACATTACTCACAGTCCAGCTGGAAAAGGGGGGGAATGCTTTCCGATGGCGGGCGTGGAAAGTTTGATTTCAGGTTGAGTTTCAATAATTTGCTGCCTTGCAAATTAAGTTGCTGGTTCGTCCTTGTTGTTGAGTTGAAGCTTTTGTCTGGCAGTTGCAATGAACTTTGTGTTCATGAATGCAACCTTGGTGCGCAGGGAAGATCAGAGTTGTAGTTGTTCAGAATTACTTCTGGAAGAAGATTTCTGAGGAAAAGGCCTTGTCACAGCAGGGCTCTGCAGGAGATGAGGTGGGGGCTGGTGAATCCAGGAACTGGATCTCAGAGCTGTGCCCCTCTGGCTGGTCAGTGGAGGAAGAGAGTGAGCAGGAGACTCTGTTCTGATTTAACAGGAGACCACATGTGGTGTCAAAGGTCCCTTGACCAATGAGGTAGCCTGTAGGTGTCGTAAACGCCAAGCATTCTGGGAGAGAAGTTCCTTCAGAGAACTCAAAATGGAGGGGAATGCCATTTTGTGAGTTGAATCAGAATGATGCTGTTGCATTTTAGTCCACAACTGTTAAAGTCCACAAATGAAACCAAGATTCACCTGTGCTTCGATCACAACATTCCTTGTTCTAAGCTAATGTTAAACAATAGCTGTCTCACTGAGAAAGTACGAACGAGGAGTTGTCCAAGTGTACATGTAAAATTAGCCAGTGGTGTTTAAGTCCATCAGAATGTAGGCTTTAACACAGTAATAGGACAATGTCTGACTATTACCGGGTTAAAATTAACTGAAATTTGCTGCTGTTGATAACAAACCTAAGTTTGCCTAAGAAACTGCAAAATAAGAAGAAAAAAAGGTGAGGTACTAAATCAGCATTTTTTTTTGCTTTCAGTACAGAAATGGACTATCCTGTCTATGATGTGAGGAGCGTCCTCTGGAGCTCTTGTGAGTTCTTTGTAGTCTTGGCTCAGGGCTGTAACGCTTGGTGTGGCCAGATGCAGAGATGCAGTCAGAGGCGCTGTCAACCTGATTATGGCCATGTTCTGAACAATACTCAGAGATGCTGAGGTCATCATCTGAAGGGCTCATTGTCAGGCCATAATTTTGGGCCAAGATCTCAGAGTATGGCTTCCTACAGCTTCTGTTATGCAAATGCGTTGCCTTTAGTACCCTTTTGGTTTGCTGGGACGGTGAGATTTTGGAGCAGGGGAGCTCTGAGACGCTGCTGTGTTTGCACTCGCAGGCTCAAATGGTATGACTCTAGCTTTGGAATTGACAACAGTTTCCCAAACCACCTGTGTCACTTTCTTTACCTCATGCATAGAGGGCTTACCGTTATGTGTCATGAGTACAACGTGAGTGCATACACATGGTGGAGGTTCTTCAAGAATAAGGTTTTAAAGTTTTCCGTCTTCCTCTAAGCCTGGTGCATTCTTTCCCTGAAAATACGCATACCTTAAACGGTTGTAATAGTTCCTAGGATTCTCACGACAAGAGTGTTTAATTTGGAGGGCTGCAACTAAAGATGTGAAGTCATCAACAGTAAAGGAGAATTCTTCTGTTAATGCTTGATGGAACTGGGCATAGTCATCCCTGACTGGGGGGGGGAGTTAACCCTGTCACTGAAAGAGGAGGATATAGAGTCAGAGAAACCTGAATCACATTGTCCAAATGTCTGTGGTGAAGGGCTAGACACTAGGCTCTAAGCCTGAACAATTCCTACTTGTGCACACAAGGATTTAACTCTGCTGAGTGCAGATCTTCTAAATAGCGCATGGATTTGTTGCTGGCTGTATGAACTTCCTGGAGGAGAACATAATTTTGCGTTTTTAATTATTCAACCTCCGTTTCGAGAGCAGCTTTGCTCTGAGAAGCAATGTTGGTTTGCCTGTGGAAGTTCAAAAGCAAACATCTTAACAATGGGCCATCAGATGCAGCTTGCCCATTGCACCTGGCACTGAGCAGGGAGTTTATCTCATTACTGCACTCACTGAAATTTAACTTGCTGATAAATTCAGGATAGCCAGGTTTAAGGTTCTGTGCTAGAGAGGAGATGAACTGTTCAAAACAGTGTTTTCCATTGTTAAGGAAAAGAGAAACTAAACAAGGGAGTTTAGTACACAAACAAAATGGTTGGCTGAGGTTTTGTTTGACAGACACCTGTTAATGCAGTTTTGACACTTACACTGGCCTAACCAAGCAAAAGTGCTGGCTACATTATAGAAAATTGCTTCCTAAAGAAGAGGACAGCTACAGCACCTACAGTGGCTATAGTGGGTATAGGTTTTTGCCAGAAAATGTTAACCTAAGTTTACAAGGCAGGTATGCTTCTTAAGCTTCAAACTTGCACACTAACTGAAATGAAGGACAGTGACAGTTAGGGGGTTGTTTCTTACAATTTTGGCTCAAGCTGAAACACGTGTAGTAATGGCTAGGTACAAAAGTATTAATTTCACAGGGCTGGAAGCACGCTGTGGTTCAATCTCAGTCTCTATCTTTTCCTTATGCTGAAATACACGGCAGTAACAGAAAAATTACAACTCTGTGCACAGGGCCGGAGACCCGCTGTGTCTTACTCAACAAAGGAAACAGGGGAGCACTTAATTAACAGCAAATTTCAATGGTTTAAATTTGGTAAACACCACTACACAAAACTCTCTAATTGCTTTTACTTAAATTTATGAATAAATTAATTTACACCACAATGTACTTTTGTGAGTACAGATGGATCTACTCTTGTAGCAGACTACTGGTGTCGAAAATTTGGAATAAAATTTGTTGTGGACCAAAAATGAATATGCTGATATTAATATTGTACAATTATGAACGATTGCCAACTGTGCTATGCCTCATGCGAGGCACCATAATGTTGAGAATTAATTAATTACCTGGAACACTGATTAATAATTATGTTACTGTGGGAACTACAAACCTTGCACTCTCTTTGTACTCTAACTAATTATATAAGACCCATAATATAGAGACCCTATTATATATAGACCCTAATGACCTGCCAGTGGCGAAGTTATAACAAAGTTCATGCTGTGCAGCCCAGAGACAATTTGATGCTGAACACATTGCTTGAACACATTGATTTATCGAAATTTCCACAGATGTCAAATGGGTCTGGCTTCATTTTGGGTAAATGTGTGTAAATGATACACAAGACATTCAGAACTTTAATAAAATATTAATATCTGTTTGACAGAATGGTGCAGCTGTACCACTGTATAGCAGATAGTGTGGAAATAGGATGTTAAGGGGAAATAAAGTTGAAAAACTGTATTATATAGTATAAGATCTGCTTACAGATCATCGGAGTTAATACAATTAATCTTTAGGGGCTACATACAGTCTTGGAAAAAAAATATTCGACCACCCTTGTTTTCTTCGTTGTATTGTTCATTTTAATGCCTGGTACAAGTAAAGGTACATTTGTATGGACAATTATAGCGATAACAACAAAAATAGCTCAAAAGAGTTTAATTTAAGAGCTGATATCTAGACATTTTCCATGGTTTTCTTGATAATAACCAAAATCATTATCAATAAAACCATGGAAAATGGCTAGATATCAGCTCTTAAATTAAACTCTTATCAGCTATTTTTGTTGTTATCGTTATGATTGTAAAATGGGTGGTCTAATAATTTTTCCATGACTGTACATGTCAAACTTTATGGCAATCCCTCCAATAGTTAAAGGGACATTTCACTTTGAGTCAAAAATGTAATCCTCATATTTGGGCGAGACAAAAGGTAAGGGGATCACCAGTGAAAACGACCTTTAGTAAGGTTCTTTGTGGTGTATTTATATTATTTAGCCTGTTTTTCATGTTTGTATATTTTCTAGTCGTTAACAATGTTTTGATGCTTTTATTTTGAAAAGAAGCCGTCCAGTGTGGAACGGGTAGTTTCATTTTGAAAGTTAGTGACAGAAAGTAAGTGGAACGGTGAAATTAAAGAACAAATGCTCTATAATGAGGATCCAAAAATTAGCATTAAGTCAAAAAGCTTCTATATGCCTATATATATTGCCTGGCTGACAGGGGCACAGGGTTTGTTGTACTTTATTTTTCTTCTGTATGTTTATTAGTGGCCATTTTTATTATTATTAAGTGCTTATGTGCTAATGCTAATTTGGCTATTTTCCCCTCGAAGCTCTTACGGTGATTTTACAATACGCCAAATATGTATTCACCCGGGCCCAAAAATATTCCCCAACAAATTTATAATTGATTCCTGCTTGAGTAAAGTTTGCTAAAAGCTACACTGCCCAGCTGTTTGAGTGAATTAAGTAGCCTATTGGAAAATTAAACAATATATTTATGCCCCAATCTTTAAGATTTATGTCTTGAAACAAATGGGCTAAGTGCTCAGAGCCATGATCAGACGTGGGAAGTCAGGCAGTTTTTGTCTTTTCATGGGACTTGTTGACAGTAAGAGAAGTATATAATAAATTAACACCAGCCTTCTGTGTTTGACTTTAAGATTTCCTTTATTATACGCTGTGTTTCTGCTCAGCTACCAGCTCTCCTGCTGTTTATCTTCCTCTCCTACTTCTCTGTCTCTTTCCATTTGCATTTCCTAGTTTGTAAAGTACTGGTAAACCTATTGTCGAGCTTTATCTTGTTACATTTAGAGATACAAACACACACACACCTCTGTCCTTGAGGCATTGCACTGACACCACATCAGAACATGCTTTCTGGGAACCAGCCTCTCTGACCAGTAATCTGGAGTGGACATTAACAGAGACGTCACTTCAAAGGATCAATCAGACGAAGTGGAGTCCCCTGACAACTTCCAAGGGAATTGTCAGGTATTTAGTTATAAGTGAGGTCAATACAGACTATCTGGTTCCCAGCTGTGGCGGTGTGTGGCTGGTATTGTTTTCACCTTGTCTCTCTGTGTGGGTCATCGTGATAAAACGGAGACACACATTGTAGTTGGAACATCACAGAAGTGGGTCTGAGTACTTCAAGGTGTGAAGTTAAATCAAAATAAAGATTGAGTTCAAAGATAAGTGTTGTGCAAGCATGGACGGCAGTAACAGGGGGCTATAAAGTAGGGAAGGGGAGATTACCCCGGCGTTTAACACACATGGCCCAGTTTTGTGCCTCCTATTGCAAAATGGTCTCTTGTATTTCTTTTTTTCTCAGTACCGCTTAACACATATTCTGGTTGAACTTGCGGAACACCTTTGACTGTCAAGCTGAGTGCTGTGACACCATAATATCCATCTGCTGGAGCTTACAGTAGCAATGTTTGTCAAAATCAAAGCTCCTGTTACGTAATTGTACAACTCAATTATACTCAATTTCATTACACACTCATGCAGTCATTGGGCCATAAGAGTGTTTGGAAAGTGAAGCTCTTATATGTGAACCTTCTGCTCTCTCTCTCTGCAGGCTACACATAACAGGCGTAACCTCTCCCTCTCTCTCTCTCTGTCCATCTTTCCGTCTCTCTCGCTCGCCCACCTGCCTCCTTACTAGTTCCCTCTCTCTCATTCTCCTCTCTGCTCCTCTCCCCTCTTGTCTCCCCATCTCTTCAGCTTCTCCCCCCTCTTCCTCCGCTCCTTTATTCTTTGTCATGTTTTGCTGTCTCCCCTCTCTCCACAGGCGTGGTGAATGGATCTCTAAATTAATCCCTGACTCTTGCTCGGGGTGTTGAGCAATGCTCCGAATTAGAATGGGGAATACTGCCTCTGACCTTGGCTAGTTCCTCTCTATTCTAGTATTCAGGAAGCGTGAACGGATCATAAAAATCCCTGGTCCCCATCGTTTTCCATATTCACCGAGGAATACCCATTTCCTTGTCCCAGGGTCACACATTAATATATCCTCTTCTGCTGTCAATCTCTTTTTGTTGTTTCCTGCTTGCACATGCATAACCGCGTGCCTGTCTCTTTTGTAGTATGCTTATATCTGTGTAGGTGTGTTTATGTCTCCTTGCTGTGTTTGCATCTGTGTGTATGTGTCTTTCAGCCAGAGACAGAAGCACACTATTCCACTGGGCTCACCAAAGCTTCTCTATTCACTGGCTTATGGAAAATAATGCACATGGATCAGCATGACCACAAGCTGCAGCGGATATGTGTGTGTGGTGACATTTCTGTCCATTACTGAAGGCACGTGTGCAAACCTGTGTGTCACTGAGGTGCATGGGCACACATGAATGTGACTGTGTGTGTGCGCTGTGAAAAGAAGCCGCTGAGACAGAGCGTGATGAAGATAGACAGAAAGTGATAAGGTGAATTAGGGACAGAGGAGAAAGAAATGGAGAGGAAAGGATTTGTAACAAAGAGGTGGTTATGGCTGGTTTGTGGTGCCAGAGCTGAGGGACACAATGATGTGCTGCCACGGCTTGATATGTGCGATAATACTTCTATTTTAATCATTTTCATGTCCAAAACTAAGACAAATGATTCTATCCTGTATCTACTGTACAGCAGTAATGATAATCATGATGATGTGTAGTGTTGTGTGGTGGTTTGGCTGGTTGATTACTGCGGTGATGCATATCCTCATTTTTCATCTGGAGTTAATATAGATTGCCCTTATAGTGAATCATTCACTAGTCAATACTGTTTATGTGTTATTGACTGCCACAGATTGCATTTACATGCAGGCTGCACCTGATTATCTTTGCAGCCTCACTGAGTCAAACTGTAGGAGTCACAATCTCCTTGACGTGTCAGTCTTGTTTTGTCCTTCTGTTGTTCCCAGTTAAGGACAAAATTAATTAATTCTGAGATGTGAAGGTGATAAGGATCAATTAGAAATGGTAGTTAGACCTGCACTCATGACTAAAGGTCTAATCTTATCTATCATCATATCATCATTTGCTGTATTTGCATTAATATAACATACTAATGAAATATTACCTCAAAGTAACCTTGGCTGGCATGTTTGCTGTTGGCACTCTTAGAATACTCTTAGAATAAATTCTGTGATCTTCACACACTTCGGGGCAAGGCCCTGGGTCATAGCAAAACATTGTTGATAAAATGTAATTTGGTGTGTGAGTCAGTCAGGCTGGTTTAGATTAAATCTGTAAACTGTATCAAAGACAGCCAGCATGTCGTATAAAGAGCTAACAGCACTGGCTTCACTCTGAGGATGTTTGCTAGGTGTTCGTTTTAGATTTACAGCATCTGTTTTTTCAAAGGTGTCAGTGTGAAAGTGTGAAAATAAGGTCACAGTAGTTTATCCATTCAAAAAGCACAGATATAACTGTATGTTGAGATATTTTCTGATGTTGTTTAAGGTTTGTGGCACCTGTACATCTGTAAACAGGACAGCTAAAGCTTCTTATTAACAGGCACAGCGTGGGTATGTCAAATACACACATAGCTGCATAAAATTTTAACCAGCATCAGGGTACAGCGGCCACCAGGAGATGCACATGGGCGCCACAAGGGCTTTGATTGGTCAGCTTGTGCTTTTTTCCCCGTCATTTAAGTTTTTAATCATTACAATCTTATTCAAATCAAATCAAAGTACAGTGAAAATGTAGAGAGAATTATTCAGGAAGGCACACTGTTTTATATTACAAAAAAACATGCAAAGACAAATAATAAAGGTAAAAATTTAAATAAAAATAACAATGTCAAAAACAAATAAGACAGCCACTTAGGGCAGCATCCATAAAATCTGCTTCCATTGTTATAGAACAAAGGATTCAAGGCTCTTAATTCTTAATATATAACAGGAAATTGTTCCAGACCTTGTTAAATTTTCACTTAGTATCTTCACTCTGGCTTTTTGTGTTTTCTTCTGCAAATTTCTGATGCTTTTAGAGACTTTTCATAGGAAAGAAAACATTAAGAAAGGTGGTAAACGACTCAGTTAGTTTCTTTTCTTCAGTAACACATATCTAGTAAAAGCGTCTCCAATGCTCTGATCACTGCAATCAAAGCTAAAAACAAACATGTTAAAAAGTACAAAGGCTGTGATTCCAGGTCTGTAAGTACATAGACAGCCTACTTTTAGTTACAAAGTAAATAAACAAAGTTAATGTGGCGAATTAAAGCTGATTTGGCCCGATCACATGCAATATATTAGGGTTGGGCGATATGGTAAAATTTTATAAGCCACGTCAAGTCAACAATGGACTTGAAATAATAATAATAATAATAATAAGAAGAAGAAGAAACCCGAAATAAACATTTAATTCTTAGTCTCCTGCCGTTGCTGGCCTCATCTCGCTCCTGGGTTAGCTCGCTCCCACACACTGTTTGTGCCAGTTGCAGGTGGGCAGTGGCTTTAACTCAACGAAAACACTAAATTAGCTAAATAAAATTAAAAAATGACCCTAAAAACAACAGCCGAAGACCTTAGCCAATCACAGATAGCTGATATATTCTTCCAACTATCCAAACAAAACACATGCATAGTGTTTGCAGCAGTGCTATAAACGTGTGAATCTGACATTACAGATTACCCTTTAATAAAAAACTATGTCAGAAGAAGAAGAAGAAACTTCCTACTTTTAGTCACCTAATAGTAATTTGTTTAGTCAAACATTTACAGATTTCCAATAGGTTAACAGTTATTGCAAGAAGAGCCCAACAGATATATCTCCGATATGTGCTGTTATGAAAACGTTTTTTACACATTATATATGGCAGCCAACGTTGTTTGGCGTGATTTAGAAGTAGTGTTAGCTTTTCATTTTTTATTATTTGTTTTTTTGTAGTCAGCAATTGCTTGACACTGAACAATAAATATGTTTATTTCACTACTTATTTTATTTTCTCAGTCATATTTATTGAATTGGCTGACAATGTGATACATTGTTAGTATAATGTATAGTAATTATAACAATGTAAATGTTATTCAACAAGGTGTATCTTTTACAGATTGGTGAAAAATCGGTGCACAATCCATATAAAAAAGGTCTATTTTCATTCCAGCTCCAAAAATTACTGTATCGGCCAACTATATTGGTGAATTTTCCCCCTCTGAAATCTTCCTCAAACATTTCTTAGCACCTTCCTGCTCATCAGAGATGCCAAATGGAAACACACCCTTCAGTCTGTATTCCCACATTGACAGGAAAATGGCTGCATCTGTGGTGGCGAAGTTGTTAATTGGAAGGGTGATAATAAACTTATGACCATAAAGACACACATGCATCTGTAAACACACACACATTCCAGGAGTTCATCAGTGTTTTACATACACTCTCGGTTCACTCCAGGCTCAGAGCTTTGATTAAATAGATTCCTGCTACAACTCAGCACCGCCCACCTACACACACAAGCACAAACACATTTTTTTTCTCTCTCTCTGACACATATATGCATTGATTTGCCGCCTTGTCCGTATATTCCCGACTTCCTCACATACAGCATTCCTCTGTGCGTTTCCTTGCTCACTCCTTTCATTAAATGGCTCAGTCGTCTTGTAGATGATTTGAGACGCTCAATAATAGCACTGTACCATCATCTTTATTGGTGACGTTTTGCATGGTTATATGTCTTCTTAATAGCCACACTGGGGGAAATAGAGTGAAATGATATCTGAAACCCTGGCAGGGCAAGGAGATTTATTTTGCAGCAAGCCTTCGTTTATTCATGTCACTGGCATACTGAAAGCGCCGGATGACTCTGACAGCACCGTAAATGCTTTTTCTGGCATCAAGACACATTATCTGGTTCAGTGCTAATAGCACGGCAATAATGGATTTCATTTAAACTTCTCCCATTTACAGGTACCTTTAGTGGAGCATTATTTTGTTAGTCACCAGTTAGTAATAACTCTGTAATTTAAAGGCTTTATATGTTCCTATTTAGTCCTGAGTGGGAGTCAGTTTTTGTTACCGGAATAGTGATCATAAAACATTCATTCCTTATCCTTAACCGATTATCTGAACTCGGGTGGCGGGGGGCTGGAGCCGATCCCAGCTGACAGTAGGTGAGAGGCTGGTACACACTGGACAGCTCACCAGACTATAACAGGGCTGACCCGTAGAGACAGGCAATCACGCTCTCATTCACTCCTACGGGCAATTTAGAGTTACCAATTAAACATGCGTGCATGTTTTTGGACTGTGGAAGGAAGCCAGCGTACCCGGTGAGGACCCACGCTGACACTGGGAGAACATGCAACCTCCACACAGAAGACCCACAGGCCGGAGTCAAACCGACGACCCTCTGTGAGGCAAGAGTGCCAACCACTAGCCCACCGTGTAGCCCTAAAACATATATTGTTAGCAACAATACATTATTTTTCTATGCAGACCCTACAGATGGCAGCTCTACTAATCAAGAGGTTTAAAGCTGCCTCTTTAGACGACTCTACAATTCTACAATGTCATTTAGCAGACACTTTTATCCAAAGCGACGCTCAAATGACAGTTAATACAACACAAGCAAGGATGAAGTCAAGTTTGAGTCCATTAGGACGTCAGTGCTTTTCGGTCGCTGAGCGGTCAGTGCGATAGATCGTTTCATCAGTGTAGATCAAGTGTGAAGGTGTTCAGTAAAGAGTTGGATCTTCAGTCTCTTCTTAACCCTTAATAGGGCACTCATTGAAATACTTGCAAATTCCAAATTTCAACCCTAGAGAATATTGGAGGATATTACATACTGCCAGAATGTGGACTGTGGAATGTGCAGAGGGGGGTAATATTTTGATAAAAAAGTTTACGAGATTAAAGTGGCAAATCTACGAGAAAAAAATGTGCAGATTTACGAGATTTAAAGTGGTGAATCTGTGAGAAAAAAGTTTTTTTCACTTTTTTCTCGTAAATCTGTGACTTTTTTCGCCCAGATTTGCCACTTTAAATCTCTTAAATCTGCAACTTTTTTTCCTGTACATTTGCCACTTTAATCTAGTAAATTTGCAACATTTTTCTCGAAATATTACCATTTTGGATATCCACTGAAGTTACCAAATACGGTTCTTCGCCTGATAAAGGGTTAAAGACTGATAAGGACTCAGCAGATCGGATGGAGTTTGGAAGTTGGTTCCACCACCGGGGCTCTACAGAGGAGAAGTGTCTAGTTTAAGGTGTAGAGCCCTTCAGGGGCGGAGGAGCCAGACATCTTTCACTGGCAGAGCGTAGTGGGCGGGAGGGTTTGTGGACCTGAACAAAGGAGTTCAGATAAGCAAGAGCTGTGCCCGTTGCTATTTTGTAGG
This sequence comes from Centropristis striata, assembly GCF_030273125.1. Classification (NCBI taxonomy): domain Eukaryota; kingdom Metazoa; phylum Chordata; class Actinopteri; order Perciformes; family Serranidae; genus Centropristis; species Centropristis striata. Next base: position 31,023,367 of record NC_081520.1, on the reverse strand, counting down.
CAAGAGATAAGGCTTTAATTTGATGCTGCTGAGACCCGGAGCCAGTGCAGAGAATGTGACATGTGCTCTCCTGGGCTGGTTGAAGACCAGACGCACCACTGCGTTCTGGATCATCTGCAGAGGCTTGGTGGTGCAGCAGGAAGACCTGCCAGCGGAGAGTTGCAGTAGTCTAAACGTGATGTCACGAGGGTCTGAACCAGGAGTTGTGTGGATTGCTCGGTCAGGTAGGGTCTGATCTTCCTGATGTTGTACAGGGCGAATCGACAAGATCGGGCAATTGAGGACACATGAACCTTGAAGGTCAGTTGGTCATCAGCCAAGACATCCAAGTTTCGTGCAGAGCTTGAGCTCAAGTTGCATGCATCCAAGCTGAAGATTGATAGGCTTATTTTATCCAGTCAAGTACATTTGACAGATGTTATTTCATACAGTAGTTGTACGTGCAGATATTTGCATTAATCAGCTAACTGCTTGAAAACCACCAGTTTCATGAAGGAGTTGAATCGAAGTACGGAAAGAATTTAGTCAGCGTTGCTAAGACAGGAAAAGCAAAACAAGAGGTTATGGAGGACAGTAACAGAAACATCTGGATTCCTGCTAAGTTTGGAAATCTGTTTGACTTCTGTCTCACCATGCAGCATGTCGCAATGGATCCGCACATTTGCTCCAGGTAATCTGATTTAATTTAGTGGTACAATAAAACAGACTGTTTCTCAGTGTGTCTCACCTATTTCATTAAAAAGTCTACCTCCATGAAGTAAAACTGACATCTCACTGCATTGGCAATAGTGGAAGGATCTTTTTAAGACCTGTAAATGTGCTGAAGGCAATGGTTCACAAACAGCATTACACTTCACAAGTATAACAAACTGAATTTTTGTATTGTATTGCCAATTGTGCAATACGCACAGCGTGTTTCTTTCACAATTTCTAAAGCCATGACCACTAAAAGGACTGTTTTTCATCTTTACCTTATGTTTCCTATTATTTACTATCATCTTAAAGTTGTAACCTTTAATTTGTTAACAGGAAGTGCAGTTTAGTATGACAAGCTCTCCTCAAGCAGCTTTACTTTGTCAAGATAAAGCAGAAGAGCAGATGTTAAATCTGTTTACAGTGCAGCTAAATAAACTCATGTTGATTTAATAATAAAGAAAGCAGTCAAAAATAATTACAACTTTGATCAGATTTAACGCTGCACACAGTGTGAGTTGGAGGTGTTCATCCTGTCACCTGCAGCTCTTCATTTAACAGCACACTATGGCAGCTTCTTTCTTTTCCATTACAATGCTGAGAATGATCATCTTGTTTTGCTCACATTTCTCATTTGCATCAGCAGTAACTTAATACAGTTTTAAATCCGGTGTAAAGAGAGTGAAGCGTAAACACTGAGGAGGTTATAAATGAGATAATCACACTGGATCACATGGATTCTCCTGTGAACCTCTTGTGAACAACAAGTGCAAAAATGGCAGACTCCGCCACTAAAGGTAAAAAGAAAAATGTTATATACAAAAGAAAAATAGTTCCTGAATGTAAATTCAGTCAATGGCTATAACAGAAAATATTGCAGACAATAAAAAGTATGAAAATGGATAAGATCATTGGAAAAACAGAAATTAAAAATTTTTCCTAAAGTTATACTAAGGAAATTACAGTGAATCCAGGTTGCTCAGTCAGATATTATCAACATGAATAGGCATTTTTGGACTGAGGGATTGTCCTCCATTTCCATTGTGTCCACACTGCCAGAAATAGGAAAGATCATAGTTCTTATACATTTCAGACTTTTTAAAATCCTATTTAGAGCATGTTCTCTCCCAGCACAAGAGGAACTGTAGCTGTGTTTCCATCAACAAATTTTGATGCACATTTTGAAGATTTTTCGTGAGAAAAGCTAAATTTGCATGTGCATAAAAGTTTTATTTTTCGAAAAAATACTTGTTGCACTAAACTGGAGATGGACACGCTTTTTCTGAATAAATTCTGACATAGTGAACATTTAACTCATATGACTGATCAGCTGTTCCCACTCTGTTCTGTATAGTTTCAGGGGGGTTCCCCAGAACTGTTTGGTCCAAAAACACCGAATGCAAAGACATATCAGTGAAGATTTCAATGCAATGGTGATAGTTGGGTGCAGTTGTGGAATTTAACTAAGTACATTTACTCAAGAACTGTACTTAAGTACAATTTTGAGGTAATTGTACTTTACTTGATTATTTCCACATATGTAACTTTATACTTCTACTCCACTACATTTTGAGGCAAATATTGTACTTTTTACCCCACTACATTTAACTGACAGCTTTAGTTACTTGTTTAGTCAAGATTTAACATTAAAAAATGATAAATTTAAAGTTACAGTTTTATTAATTAAACAACATAACAGGATATTAAGTTGTTAAAATAAGTCCTACATTGAGGAAATTTAAATGCAGTTTACATAAATGCATTAATAATAATAAACCAATAATATATTTAGAATGTGTAAAACAATCTGAGTGTGGCCGTTCTGCATAACAAATAGTTTTACTTTCGATACTTTAAGTACATTTTGATGCTGATACTTTTGTACTATTACTTTAGTAACTTGTGAATGTAGTACTTTTACTTGTAGTGGAGTAATTCCACAGTGTGGTAATAGTACTTTTACTGATTTGAGAGATCAGAATACTTTTTTTCCACCCCTGGTTGGGTGTTCATATTAGGACTATGTCTATCAAAAAAAGAAAAATTTCAATAAAAAAAATAAAAGGTCTGTGAAGTATAACTTTGACTAGCCTGTGTGCTAAAGCCAATGGAGGCAACTATGGTACTAAAATGTCAATGTTATGAGTTTTTAAAGACCAATAACATAACACATATTGCACTAAAGATGTCAGCTGGCAATATTTTGCACTGATATTCATTAAGTGCTGATCTGACACACGGTGCAGAAAAGGTTTTTGCTATCAGGGTGAAAATAAAAGCCAGTGAAACAGCATTAAGGGACTTGTACTGATCTAAAAGCTGCACTAATATTAATAAAATTCTTTTTTTCAAGGGTTTTCAGTTCCTTGAAGACGGAGTGAGACAGTCTTGTTGCAGGTTTTGCAGACTAGCGAGCCCGAAGCTGGTTGAGTAAAATCCTCCCACAACATGCTGCAGTGCTTCGTCTGGTTCAGCCAAGTGATATTAAAGTAACACACAGGAAAAACATTTTAATTAATTTGCTGTTGTCAGATGGGAAATGTCAATCAAAAGGATGGAGGGATTTTTTTTTTCTCCATACAGAAATGAATTCAGCTCGGTGTTCTCTTGCTTGTTAGTTCAAACCACGGTAGTAATGAACAGTGAATAATACTGTATTAGGGGTGTTTCCATTACAGTCAAATCCCCAGAATGAGGCGAGTCTCACACGCCAATACGCCCCTAATTTGAATATGAGCCGTCTCTTTTGATCAGACTTTTTTTGGCCCTGTGGAGGAGCAGGGCCGTTTTTCTCCCCTGAAAAAAGCCTGGTTGCTGATTGGATAGAACACTAAGCAGGATGTGACGTAGTACTCGACGCCACAACAACAAGCGCCATTTGTAAAAGCCGGCGAAGCAGTGTTGCCAACTTCAGGACTTTGTCATTATATTTAGACCCCCCTAGCGACTATTTTTCAAAAAAGCGACTGACGACAAATCCATCGACTTTTTCTGGTGTTATTGGAGACAAGTCAAAGTGGCACAGTCAGCAGTCTCTCCCAGCTGCAGTCACGTAGCCGGAGTTTCGGCCATGATCACCGACCGTGGCCGAAACTGTCGCTAAGCGATTACGTGATGACCGAAAACTGAACGTCACCTTCGGAGTCAAGTAAATCCCTCTGGGGCCTTTTTTTTGTAATGGAGATATGATGTGTGAGCGGACATTTGAGAGGGCGTGGCCTGAGACTTTCCCAGCGGCCACTCTTTCCCCCTAAAGGAAACACAGCTATTGTTACCACGACCATGAAGTGTGTCTCAATGAATCGGAAAGTTCCCTCCAGGTAATCTGACTTCACCGGGATGAAAAGCAGCCTGCGTGTCTTTAACCCACACACTGACCTACTCCCACACACACACACACACACACACACACACACAAACAAAGACACACACTGTAAGAGCCTCTGTCTGTCTATTTTCCCTTTGGGCATGATAGCTGATACAGAAGAAAAAATGTCTGTTTCCTCTGTGTTTGTTTTTCACGCTGTGGCGTTTGGAAGATGAAAGCATGAGAAGAGATGACAGCGGATTTTAAGTGTTACCCATCGCCTTAGCAAAACACAGGGGTGTTTATTCTGAATGGAGCCATGTTCGCAGTAATTGTCTGTGACGTCTTTTTGTTGTTCTTCACTCTCTCGGCTTAGCTGCTGTTGTTTTCATGTTCTGATCAAAGGATTTCCATATGCAGTCCTTCTTCTCTTCTCTTTGGTTCCTCTCACTTTGCTTTTTTTTACGCTCATAAAGCACAAGCATGCACTCATGCATAATCACAAACACAAACATGCTGCTGCTTCTCCTCCTATATTTCTCACCTTCAGTTTCCTTGACTCATGCTCACCATGTCTCTTTTGTTTTTCACCTCACTTCCAGTATTTCCCTCTTCTCTCTCTCTCTCAGCATTTCTTTCGCACACCCACCTCTGTCTGTCATTGCTCTGTCTCATTACTCATTAGCTGTTAAGTGGCTTTTGGTGTGGGACAAAAGCTGCGATGTGTGCTGAGTGAGTTTATTCAAACTCAAACTGACACATCAGCTGCTGAAGCACACACTCCACCTACACCTACATCATCACATCTGTCGGCTACAGTAAATATCTGTCTCTTTGTTGTTTGTTTTGGTTCTGGAACAAACATTTTAGGAAATTTCTATTATTCCAGTTCATGATATATTGTAAATAACACTGTTTTACTGGAATACAGTTGATTAGGAAATTCACTCTTAATTTAAAGGCTCAATATGCAATTTTAGTCTCTCTGTCTTTCTCTAATACACACATGCACACACACATACAACAAGAACTCTTCCCCAAACCCTCATGTGTGTGTTTGTTTCCATGGATTTATGATGTGGATGAAAGGAAGGGCATTAGTTAATATTGATGAGTGCTGCCACTCGGTCCTTCTCACCGAGGCTCACTTAGAGATGAGAGGCATGACCTTTACACACACACACACACGCACACACACACACACACACGCCCACACAAAAACACTCACAAATGCACACACAAAAAACCCCAACAAAGGTTCAGATGGTTCATGGTTGTATTTTTTTAAAGTTGTCACTCTGTGCCTTTAATTGGAGAACCCATCTGTATGTGTGTGTGAATACATTCATGCATACACGTGCATGTCGGTGTACACATTGGTTAAACCATGTGTTTGCCCATAAAGAACACAATGATTTTTCCAAGCTCAAAGCCAGTCCCGGCCTTGAACCAATTCATCCCTAATGGCCCATTGGTATTCAGCAAGGGTAATAGATTCCTAGGTAACCAGCAGGTAATTCATCACACTTACAAATAGGAAGAGACAGAGTAGGAAGCAAAAAAGCTATTAAACCGATCAGAGCAGCAGTGGGAAGAGAGCGAAAGGCTCTCATGAAAATAGAGGAAAATAATTAATTATGCACTCTGTGGCGATTATCATGGGGGCAGATGCACATAAAGAGGCAGGCAGGGCAGGCATGCATACAAATACAAACACACACACACACACACACACACACACACACACACACACACACACACACACACAGGGTGATGTTGAAGGAAGTCATATAACCTTTATGGTAGACAGAGTGTTGGCTAATGTGTATGTTTGGACATGTTCTTGTTTGTGTGTCTGCTGGCCTTAGAGGTCAATTCCTCTCTGACAGCATTGGTATTTATCTCCTTAAGCTCACTGGTTTACCTGTGTGTGTGTGTGTGTGTGTGTGTGTGTGTCTGGTCCATGCCTCAAAAGTCACATCACGGTTTGCCCACTCACATTCTGGCTCTTCTTGCTGAGGTAGTGGAGTGCATCAAATAACACACACACACACACACACACACACACACACACACACACACACACACACACACAATCGATCTGGCCCTTCAGACAGTCACAGTGATGGATGGACCCTCCCCTGCTTCTATTTTTACCCCTGAGCACTCTGTCTGCTTTCTTATCTTCACAACTATAGAAAGATGAAGAAAATCCCTGTATCATCATAATATAAACTGGTCTGTAAGTGTGCTCAGAAGATATTGATGATTGTCCGCATTGCTATGACGAGTGTATTCTTTTACACCCTGGGAGCAACCCTGCTGATGTTTTTTTTCCCTGACTGAGCCACATCTTCCTCATTCAGCCTCTTGGCTTTCCTACTTCTGAGGCAGCAGTGAGGCAGAACTCTGCGTGGAACCACTTGCTGTCTCAGAAGGAGGTACCTGAGGAGTTTTCCTCCTCTAATCATAACTGAAACATTTCACAGCGAACAGTGATGGCAGGCCAGGTTTTACTTTAGAAGTAAGTTGCAGACTCCTGTGGTGTCTAGATGTGCAGTCTTAATGCTCCAGAATATGTCTCATTGGGCTTCCACTGCAGCTTGTGACTTTAAGTGTTGATACTGCAAGTACATTTCTTAACTGATAATGCCATGAAGGTAGGGTAGTAATATAGCAGCAAACAACTATTTGTACAGATATAGTCCTGTTATCCAAGTTGTCTGTTGTCTGGTTTGGTAGTCACGGTGGCTGCACATGCATCTAGCAGGTAGTCTCTAGGTGGTGATTAGACTTTGCAGGCAGGTTACATGAAACATAATGTTTACACACCATTATCATATATTCAGTGAAACTGACTACACAGGCTTGGCTGTTCTGCTTCCTGCTGGGCTGACATGCTGACGTATGCATATTACCTCATACCCAGTAGAGACGCTTTATTTATTTAACCTTTACTTTTACAGGTAATCTCATTGAGACATGGGGTATCATTCTCAAGAGAGACCTGATATATATAAGTGTAAACCTATACTAGTTCTGTCAAAGCACCCATAGCTCCGTCCTTCTTTTAGAAACTTTCTCACCAATTCCACAGCTCTTTACATAGTTTTTAGTCCTGTTACTTACGTTAGCTTAGTCCAGTCCCTCTCCTGCTCTCTCTTGCTTGGTGTTCAGCTATTCTCCTGCCTACTTAAGTGATAATGGTACATGTTATACATGTAGTCTATTAGCCATGTTGGAGGCAAGGCTTGTCGTCCCCCAGCATCTCCCAAGCCTCCCTTGCTTCCAGAGTGTGTGCTGATTGTTACATATATATATATATATATATATATATATATATATATATATATATATATTTGTACATATCTACATTCCTTTTTCTATTTTATTCTGTTGTGAATATCTCCCTTTACATTATATTTAGTCTATATTTCATATTTCTATTTGTACATATCTTTATTTGACTTATAAGACTTGCATTAGTATTTATATTGTTGTATATTCAGTGTAGCATGTTTTTTATTACCTTTATTTTATTTAAAATTACTTTATATTCTATTATTTTACAGCAGCAACTGCAACAAAGCAATTTCCAATTGTCTGTCTGTCATCCTTTCAACCATCAGTTATTATGATTTCATGGCCAATTAGCAAAAGTCTACTGCATCCAATCTTGTCTGTTTATGATGTCAGAGGTGAGAGCCCATCCTAGACTCTGAATGTCTATATACAGTTTTGAAAGCAGGATGCAGCATTTTAAAGTGATATTTCCTTTTACTTAAGCATCTGATTACCTCTTCCACAACTGGTCTTGTACACCCTGCTTATGATTTGGGTGCTCACAGGTAATTGTGGGTGCCTGAGCTCTCTGTGTCTGTGAGCAAATATTTTACCTCTGTGCATTGTAATCCTAAAATCTATCATAATCTGGGCTCAGGGAACTAAATTTCCTTTTTTCTGCTGATACATGAAAGATTTGACAAGATGAAATTGAGGCAAGAGGACAATCTCTACTTAATGATCACCATATGTCCTCCTTTGACCCTGATTAAAGTCATGTCCAACATTATTAGAAATATTTCTTCTCAGGCTGTGACATTGGCAGCGATTAACACTCAAGGACACTACTACAGCTCTTCGTTATTTTACTGACAAACTACTAGGTTCCCTCTTATTATTAAGTCAGTCAAAACAGCAGCAATTCAAATTAGATGTAAGATGTAATTGAATGTAACAGGAGTGTGCTAACACTTTTTATTATTAAGAATGAATAAAATAACTATACTGGTAAAACCATGTGTGCTCAACATGTTTAGTCTTTTCAGTCATTTCCAACCCTTGCTTGTATACTGAGTCCATTTTTAGAGCTATTGAGTTGAGAAATGTAAAAAGTTGCTGGGAAACTAGCTGAGCATCAACATTACCTCCTGGCAGTGTGGAAAAAGTTCAAAACAAGGTCAAAGCCTTCCCATCTGGGGCCCTTTTAGTTTGAGGGGCCACCATAGGGTGATACTAAATGGGATCACCAACTGCCTGGAGGACCCCACTGCTGTTGTTTTGTTTTTGTCTTTTTCTCTAATTTTCTCAAGGTACGTGGCACTGCTCACTGTCCACCCCTGAATCATGTAGCCTAGTCTAGACTGTCTCTGTAAATGTCCTGACAAGAACTATTTATATTTTAAGAATTATTTTCTTTTATGTGTCATGTGTTCATCAATCAGTCAGCAGTACACACTGCATTTCAATTCCAGTAGCTAAATACTGTTCATTAGCAGCTATTATTGTCTGTCGACTGAGCAGCTGGATGTAAACACACTCTGAAACCCCCTGATTGCAATAGTTGTCAACGCAGTCAGTAATTACACATATAGAACTCCCAAAGGTAAATGTCAAACTGTGTGGGGGAGTGTGTTTCATGTGCCAAGATAGAGCCCATTAGTTTTCTGTTAAATTGAGCTCTGCAGTCTTTCTTTGGTTCCTTCTGGCTGCCAGTTGGTCCACCACTTCCATCCAGACTTATTACCTGACTTTTCATCCACAATAGCACCCCCAACAGGTAGAAAAGGTTCATATATCCAGACAGATCTCTCAACATCAACCAGATGGATTGGCACACGATTTTGTCCATAAATTCATGTAAATGTATTCTGCAAACTTAGTGATCCCTCCAAATTTGTCGTCTTGCACCAGCATGATTAAGGCTAAATATCATAAAAAAGGATGATCTCAGTACCAAATTCCAGTAAAGTTATACTGATACCAATCTAGTACTTCATGTAGTACCTTTTTCATGTCTACTTCATTTGATACAATCATGCGAATGGAAGCATTCAGTTTGTGAAAAAGGCCGCTCCCACCGCTCCTCCCCATTTAAATTTTAAGAAAAATTAAGACTTTTACAGGAATATACTGGATGCTCAACTACCAACCGTAATATGCCACACTACAGGCCAACTACAGGCCAATCCTGTATTCTTTTGAACAACGTTGGCTGCAGGCAAAACCATACAAATAGCCTTTTTTCTCGAGATCTGTGTACAAAAAGGACTTAATGTAGATGTTGTATCACTGGAGACGCTTCCATGTTGCTTGGTACTGGGTTATTTCAGTTGAAGTCTCGATACCTAGCCCTAAGCATATGTTTTGGTTTGGTATTAAAAATAAATTCCCTAAGAACTCACTCCTAAGATGAGTGTTCAAGAAATTCGGTGCAGATATTCTATATGCCGTCATGGGGATAAATTGACCTTCTTTACCTTTAAAATGTTGCCGTCAACTTTAGTGCGCAAAACGTATGTGTAAATTCATGCAAAAAAACTGTGGTCATAAAGAGATGGGCATTGTCAGCAACAATACTCAGGTCAGCTGTGGCATTGAATCAATGCTCAATTGGTACTAAGGGGTTTACAAAGTTTACAAAGAAAGTATCTCCCACACTATAACACCACCACCATCCTGAAAGGCAGGATGGATCCATGCTTTCAGGTTGTTTACACCAAATTCTGACCCTACCATCTGAATGTGGCAGCAAAAATTGTGACTCACCAGACCAGGCAACGTTTTTTCCAAACTTCTGTTTTCCAATTTTGGGGAGCCAGTGTGAATTGTAGCCTCAGTTTCCTGTTCTTAGCTGTCAGAAGTGGCTCCCGGTGTGGTCTTCTAATGCTGTAGCCCATCTACTTTAAGGTTGGAGGAGTTGCATTCATAGATGCTCTTCTGCATTCCTTGGTTGTAACGAGTGGTTATTTGAGTTACTGTTGCCTTTCTATCATCTCCAACCAGTCTGGCCATTCCCCTCTGACCTCTGGCATTAACAAGGCATTTTGGCCCAGAGAACTGACACTCACAGAAGATTTTCTATTTTTTTTGACCATTTTCTGTAAACCCTAGAGATGGTTGTGTGTGAAAATCCCAGTTGATCAGCAGTTTGTGAAATACTCAGATCAACAACCATGCCACGTTCAAAGTCACTTAAATCACGTTTCTTCCCCATTCTGATGCTCGCTTTGAACTTCAGCAGCTCGTCTTCACCATGTCTAGATATTTGCGTTAGTGAGCAGTTGAATTGGTGAACATAATAAAGTGGCCGGTGAATGTAAAACACGATTTGATTTGATTTGGCTGAACATCAGCATGTTAGCATTAATATTGTGAGCGTGTCAGCTTTCTTCCTTTCCTTCTTTCTCAGTCTCCTTTTCTCCACTTGTGGTAAAACATACTGACAGACAGAGTGGAGAGGAATATTACCTCAGACAGGTTGTGGTGTTTGTAAGGCAGTAGGTGAGACTAGAAGGGAAAGATTTGGGTCAGGAATGTGTTTCATGTCTGCTGTAGGATAGAAGGGGAGAAACGAGAGAAGAAAAGAAGAGAAAGTCACTCTTCAGAGACACAGTTCAGAGATGAGCATGTCTACCTCCAGCTCTCTATTTATGTGTATGTTGCCTTTTTTAAAAGCGAATCACATCTTTGTCCTTGGTGAAATACATGATAGATGCTCTACCAGCTGTGTGATATGACAGATAGTGTTGTGTGCTTGATGTTCTAGAAAATAATGTTGTGTTGTCTGTGTTGTATGCATGAACAATGATGATTGTGTTTGTGAAGACAGTGACAGAGTCATTAAAACACCCCCACCGACAAAGAGCATCAACTATGACAATCAGCTCTAGGTGGGGATTATTACACTGTGTCTTATCATGGCACTGTTATACAGACTGTGAAGTATTGGAACCAATGCACATAAACTCACCCATCTCACTGATTCACACGACTATAGACATGCACACACACACACGTCCTTCATCCCTCTTCGCTCGTTCTCCCACAGGCTCTATTCCACACACACATACACACACAAACGGCCAAATGCTCGAGGGGATGGATGATAGTACAGATGGCATACTAGAGTAATATTCTCCATATGGGAAGGTAATATCGTCAGAGCAGTCGTCTGGGGAGAAGGAGAGGGAGATTAGATCTGCAGAGAGAGAGGCTGAGTTTCTGTTGTACACGGCCACAGGATCGTACAGGACTGAAGTCAACGTGGAATAATCCCTGTTTATGTAATAATAAGTAGATAATACTGAATTGATTTAAAACAAGAAATATGTAGATATTAATTTAAAACAAGAAATATGTAGATATTAATTTAAAACAAGAAATATGTAGATATTAATTAGGGATGGGAATAGCAGAGTAACATGTGATACTATATACTATCGCTGTCATGTTCTGGGTTATTTTTCATTTTTGTATTGTTACATTTTTCTCTATGTTGCTTATGATGACGATGATATCGTGATACAGTGATTCTGATAAACATTGCAGGAAAATATTCTATGATACATAAGGATATCTGTGTAAATGAAGAAGAAATAAAACAGCCCTAGATTTTGAATCTGTGATACCATTTCAATATGCTTTTCATTGACACAAGAATAACAAAGACACAAATGCCAAAATGTTAAGTAAAATTGAGACTACAAAGGAAGAAAAAATGTACACAAAAAAAGGTGTTGTGTTTCTAAAAGACAATGGTGTTGTGTCTTGATGTTGGGCGTAGACGGAGCTGTGTGTGTGTGTGTGTGTGTGTGTATGTGTGTCTGTGTCTGTGTGTTCTTGTACTTCCTACATAGTGAGGACCGGAACACGTTTTTAACCAACAGAGTGATGACATTTTTGTGAAGTGAGGACATTTCGGCCGGTCCTCATTTCTTTAAAGGTTTGATGGAGAGTTAAGACTTTGTTTTAGGGTTAAGGTTACAATTAGGTTTATGTTTTGGTTAGGGTTGGGAATTTAGTTGTGATGGTGAAGGTTAGGTTAAGGGCTAGGGTAAGGGGCTAGGGAATTCACTATGCCAATGAGGGCCCTCACAAAGATATAAGTACAAGTGTGTGTTTTTCAATTTCAATGTCCCTCTACTTATATTTCCATATTAATGATGAACACACTGAGTTTTTACCATTATAGTTGTGATAAATCTGGAAAGACACTGTGGCTAAAGACAGCTGCAGATATACAGACTGTCTCTACATTCACAGATGTCTCTGGTAAGTGCTTCTGGTAATTTAATGCACACATGTGAAATGGATAAGGCTTCTGGCTTTAGTCAGTGTGGTGATTGATTGCGGTGATACTCAGTTAACCGTTGGCAGAAATACCTGCAAAACAACAGTAGTGCAGTCCTTCATGGGATCCGCACCATGGACAGCACTAATGACACACACAATCTTTACCAGGTCATTTGAAACTCAAGCTTCAGCCAGATTGTCTAAAAGACCAGCTTAGTTTTGTAATCGCTGAACTGAAAGTGGACGGTAGCCCATAAAGTTGGAATCATTTTTGGTGCCCCCTTGCAGCCTTTTACCTCTAAAATCATGCAGAATGTTCTTGCCTTTGCCACTCTGTTGGCCAGGCGACTCATACTCCTCAACTGGAAACACCCTCAACCTCCACAGCAGATGGGCATACCTGTCAAGTATCCCGTTTTGGCCAGGAAAGTCCCGTATTTTACCCTTCTTCCTCCCGTATTAGTATTTTCCCCTAAATCTCCCGTTTTTTAACCGGGCCCGGGCGGAGTAAAACAAACATTCACAGTCTAAATCCCGCAGTAGCCTACTACAGCTATTGTAGGTGGCAGTTGTCGCAAGGTTAGTGTGTGACGTCAGATGAGTGACAACCATATACTGTATAAATAATGGACATGGTGCGTCTCCGGTGGCACACCTGGTAGTGCTCATACCATACAGACTCAGTCCTTTTGAGCGGGTGGCCCGGGTGTGAATCCAACTTGGATCATTTTCCCTCTGTCTTCCCCTTTCACTTTGAATATCTCTCTATCATTAAAGCTATAAAATGCCCAAAAATATCTGATTAATCCATGTGTGTCTGATTATCGTTGTTGTGACAACTGAGGTCAGGCACCCCTGGATTGATCAGCTGGTCCAATAATGGCAGACAGGAAACAAAGGAGCTGGCTGAAGTTCAGGAAGTAGTGCAGCTGTGCATAAAGCCATTTGTAGTTTATAAGTGGTTGACAAGTGGTGCTTTTAGCTTTCTTGTACACCTGTCTTAAAATGTAAGGGATACTGGAGCTTGGTTGGGGTGGTGGGACAAATCCAAAACTCTACAGGTATGGATGGGTGAAAGAAGTGTTACTGTCCATTGCACTTGAAAAGCTCAGATTTTCTCAATCAATGGCTCCTTGAACTCATTTGAAAAGACTTGGAGACCTCTCTTAAATTGTATTGAATTTTTGACTCTGTCTGATTTTGAGGACTGACCCCCCCCCCCCCCCCTTTAAAATTTAAATTTAATTGATTGATTGATTTTTTAAAATTCATTTGTTATTGTTATTATTATGAATTGTTCACAAGCCAATTTGGGATTTAAATTGAGAATTGTTCTTTTTCGAGTGGGATGGGATTGTGGGAGGGATAAAAAAGAAAAATGAAAGAATGGAAGTCCTCTCTTTCACATGACACTGCTATGTTGTTGACTGTAAAATTGCTTTCAATAAAAACAGTCAATTAAAAATTAAAAAAAGTGGAATAATTTAGTTTTCAGACACTATCCTCTGTTGATTTTCGTTTCATTTCCATTGTGGTATGTTTGGAAGAGATTAATTGATAAAGTTTTGAAAATATTTAAGCTTTATCTGTCAAGAATAAATCACATTGTCACAATCATTTCACGGAAAGAGGTAAAAAAAAAATATATTTATTCCAACTTTATGGGCGACCGTGAAAAAAAAAATTCAGTTGGCTTGATTGGCTTTTGAAAAGAGGAACTCAAAGTTGAGTGGTATTGCTGCAAATAATGTCATAAAGTATTGTTCTTATTGGTCCTGTAGTAAATTCCAACACAGACAATTCCAGTGCACAGAGGAAGAGCTACATTCAATTACATGTTTCTGAATTGCTAATTGTTTTAATTACGCCCACATGTTACGTGAAATTACTCATACTAATATACTTGAAATACTAATTGGTTTATTGGATGTTGTGGTTTAATTTATTGTAATTATTGTGATGTAATCTTTACATTATACTAACTTGTTTCTACTAATTACTGTAATGTGAGGATTATCACTCACACAGCCATGTGATGTTTGAATCAAAATAAGGTTACCTTAATTGGGTGAACTGCTGTTTCACCTCATATTATCACCACATAGCTATGATTACTTCACTGCAAGCTGTGCTTTTTATCCTCTTGTTCATGTTTTTACACCTTGGTCTGATAAATACATGATTCTGTTTTGCTGGCATGTGGCTTTTAAAGCCATTTACTGTGAACCACTGAAACACAGACCTGGCCAGGAGCTGCTTCACTATTTAAAAAAAAACAAAACATTTTTTATATAAGACTTTGCTTTTGTCAGTGAGCAACAGAAGTGATTCTACTATTCTAATTGAGGTTCGATTTCATATCCTGGTTAAAAGAAAAAAAATACTAAGCAAATCTATGCAGCGTATCCTGATGAATGATATCTTGTGAAAGTATTAAACAGTCACATGATCACTGTTTTAAACACATGATAGTTGTTTTAAACTTGTTGTTAATATTGCAACTAAGTCTCACAATTACATGGGTTATATACAATTTACAGTGCATTACTTTTTGTAGGTATAACTGTGAACAGTAGTCATGTTTCCATCAACCGATTTCTATGCACATTTTGAAAATTTGCATGTGAAAAACTTGATGGAAACAGCAAAATGCGATTATTTTTTTCCCGAAAATGTGCATAAAAGTTTTTACACCTCCTTGAAGTGGTTTTTGTCCTTTTTTAGAAAAATGTTAATGTGCTAAATGTTTGTTATAATGTTTTGACATATCGAAAAATCTGCCGGTCAAGACGAGCTGACATGAAAGAACAATTATAAGTTGCCCAACTGAATCAGATTCCTGAAGACTTCTCTCCAAGTTCTCCGATTAGCAACCTCTTTTTTTCTCTCTCTCGTGCAATCTCTTCTTCTTCTTCTTCTTCTTCTTATACTGTTTACTGATGGATTAGCCTACAGCGATACATAACACTGCAAAGTATGCAGCTTTGTTTATTTGCTTTAAACCTGTTGATAGAAATATCCCTAATCTCCATTTTCTTTAATGCAACATTTAAAATTTTTGATTCAAATTTGCTTCGACTTTAATGGAAACATGGCTACAGAAGGAGTTCAGCCTGGGTAAAGTTGCCAGAGAGGGTAACATGATGTGAACATTTTTACAACTACAATCCCGCACTTTCCCTCGCTCAATCAACTATTTCTAAAAAATAAGTAATCAACAGTATAATTTATCTGCATAAGATCTCCTGCATGTCATCACTCCTCCAGATCACTTCCAGTGTGTAGAAACATCTCTAAAAGACTGGAGGGTATAGATTGTAGCTTCTTTTTATAGAGCAAATCCATTTTTCATGAGAAGACTTCTGCAATCTGAGCTCCCTGGACTTTCTGAGTGTTTGCCTGCTTGTGGATGTTATATACAACGCTGCCATCCAGGAGAAAATGAAAGATGGGAGAGGACGAAAACACACATGTGACACTAACTACACATCAAACTTGGTAAAGAAAATATTTTGTTGCTAATTAGAACAAGAAAGGATCTATTTTCTCCCAGGCAGATTAACTTGAGCATTCACTGTGTTCCTGCATTTGTGCTCATCCAACCGTCCATCTTAGCTGTTCATATCCTGCACATGTATGCACATTCTTCTTATTATTCATTTTGTGTGCGCAATTATATGCCCTGTTTGTTTGTGGTTGTCTGCATGCAAACAGTTTAGCCCCAAGATAGAGAATGAGTCATTATCCATCTGAGATGTGAAGATAAGGCTCTGAATGTTTATCTGCACATGTGAGATGATATATGTGTAGTGAGTAAGCCCAGTGGTGCATGCAAAATGCATGGTTGCTCCTACAGGGAAACGTGTGTGGCAGACCTATGTCACTCTGTGCCTGTTTGCTATAGCAGAATATATTAGTTTATCTTTTCAGAAATTAGCTATTAATTAACTTTAGCTCTGCAATCAAGATGCAAAAAAGATATAAGTACTGTATACAAACATGAAAAGAAAGCTAATGCTGGCTTTGGTATGATTTTTTGTGTATAGATAAGGAGTAACCCCTGGCTTTGTAAACCACAATAGAAATGACAAAGACATTGTTGAACAGACTTGGTCAATATCGAGACGCATTCTGCTGACATACAGCATTCTTCCAGTTGTCCTTGTCAGTGGATTGGCTCACGTTCCCAAGCCAATTACTTGTAAATTGATTATTTTTACTGAACACACAGGGCTAAAATGTATCTATTTATATCTTTGCTTGGATTTTTACCTGCATCTGTTTGCCTTGGCTATTCAATTAAAGAAAATAGTTGCTGTTAGATCTAAATGTTAAAAAACTGATTTTTTCACAATTTTAAAAAAATCGAATGAAAATTTGAAAGAGGAAATAAAACCCATACATGTGTAAAATAAGACATTTATATATGGTACTATGCAAAAGCCTGTTTTGATAATGGATGCTTTTATTTTGAAAGGACGAAAAGAGACTTCCTGTCGATCGTAAAACTAACTCAAGTGAGATTAAACTGTAAAGACAACATCAAGGAGTTCAATGTTTTATGTTTTTATCCAACTTGATTCTCAGTTCATTGGCTTATTGACATATGGCCGCAGAACTGAACACTCGTCAGTGTTTCAGTTCAGTGATACTGATACCAGTACTTAATACCAGAGATTAAAATAAAATTTAAAAAATACACAGATCGATTAAAAGTTCCACGTGATCGACCAAATTCTTAACAACCATTAATCGATTATCGATTAATTATTCCTATCCCTAGTAAGAATCTTCAGGGCTTCAGCTTATAACAAGTATGTCTACACTTTCACCTCACTTTAAACCAATAATCTCACCACTGTCTCTCGGTGAATGAGGTAACACAGTTGTGTTTGAGCCTATAATGATATTTTGCGTGGCAATATTATATTGACCGGCAAGTATAGATATTTAGCGTTCCCACGGCCAGTGGGTCGGCAGTGTCTTAGTTTTTTGTACTTAGTTTTTTTTCCTTCCTCTGCCGATACCCAGGGAGTAGTCCGTATCTTGAGATCAGAGGTCAAGGAACCCTAAAAACTGGCTGTGTCAGTTTTTCCGTTGCTATAATGTAGCCTAACTTAGGAGTGTTATTTGTTCCCCTTCAAACAAGATATTATAACATGGTTGGTACCAAAATATTTCTTAGGTCTCACTTCATAAGATACCATTATCTTCACTGTAGCTTTAACAGTGCCTCTGAGAAGACATCCAAGGAAAGTTAACTAGCAGTGTTTTTATTTTCAAGTGTGCCTCAAGTGTACTTCTTCGTTCATCATTCTTTGCACAACCTTCTCTGTCCTTTTTTGCTAGCCACCGAACTGCTTCACTGGAGCAATAAATATTGAGTGCCTTGTTCAAGGGCACCCCAACAGTAGTTGTTGAGAGAAGTATTATTCATTGCTTCCCCCTATTTGGACCAGCCATCCCCTGGTCACAGTCCTGTCTCTCTATATTAAAATCTGCCACCACCCAAACATTTGACATTTCAACTCGTTTTGCACGGTTAATACGCCATCATTTCAGCAGATTATTCTACAATAATAACCTCTAGTTCCTGGTCTCCTGTTGCTGAAGTGCTTGACCATAATATTGAAACTCTAACCTGCTCACTCATTGTAATTCCCTGGATGAGAGTCTCAGCAAAAGGCCAAAATGTAAAGTGAAATATTTTGTAAATGAATGGGGTGTTGAAGTGCATGCAGCAACCTTTAGTGACGTGAAACCCATTCATTATCCGGTCACTGAGAGAGGGCAACGTAAAACTGCACTGGTAAACCTCTGACATTGTGTGAAATAGATTAGGTTCACGTTTTTGTTTTAGAGGTCAGTCTAAATGATTATGTGGGTAGCCAAAGAATTTCAGTAGCAACATTTTTCAGAAGGTTTCTGCAGGACAGTGAAAAGCTGTTCATCCTATATGTATGGTTCGGTCTGGCGAGGTTCAACTCTTTCAACCATGACCATGTGCAGTCAAGTCTCAAGAGCATTAGTGTTTGCCTAATCGTGACTTTCCTGTGTTCCTGTGTGTGTGTTTGCACAGTATCAATGATGCTGTGAAGCGTTAGTAAGTTCCTCTAAGGTTATGCTGGACTGTCTCCGGGGAAATTTATGAGCATACAGTGATGGCAAAGTGTGTATGTGTGTGCATGTGTGTGTCTGTTTAGCTTTCATCAGCAGAGGTTGACTTCTTGCCTGGGGACAAGTATTGTTCCCTGTGATACCCTGCAGTGTGTCTGTGTGCGGAGACTCCCAGGGGGACTCAAAGTGTACTTACACTCAGGGCAGAACTGTGGACACTCTTAGGAACAAGGAGAGGGAAAGGTCTTGTTCTCTCACACACTCACCTCTGTCTCTTCATCGTGCCATCGTGTGCTTTGCTGAGCCTCGTGAGCCAAGCTGTCTGAAAAATTCCAGGAGATAAAAACAGAAACAGACACATGTGGCAGCTTTGAATAGGGGATATGACATCATGCAAACCATTAATCAATCAGCGTTTTGTGAGGGTGTACACTAATTGAAAATTAAGGCAATGACAAGGTTTGGTATATAGATAGAAGTAAGTTAAAATGTATACACACAATTACATCCAAATATATGCTATTTCCCTTTTAAAGTCAATTGAAGGATCTAAGTTTGAGGTGTCAGCAACCTATTTCACCATTTATATTGGTATTAACAAACATAGCATCTGCACTGTGACAGGCCAATCAAGGTAAACACAACTGGGCAGAATGCCAACAATTATACGCACATCACTCACAGTCTAATCACATTTAACTGTGGAGCACCATGTAGCACACAATAACACCAATAACAATGCAAAAAACACAAATAAAACAAAACTTATACATCTTACAAAAACGTACAGTTTTTCTCAATTGCTAAAACACATTTTTCGAATCCTCCTGTCCTTTTCTCAGAATTCTAAACACAAAACTCTTTTCTCACACTACATTCACAAAACCTCTGATTCTTTTAGCAAAACCATCCCATCTTCTCAAAATAGTTTTACCTGTTCTCAAAACCAAACAATGTTGTCAGATCTTGAACTAATTGGTCAAAATAGAAAAACTGCTGAGCAGTCATTACACACTACACCAAAAAATTGAAAACACTGTGTTCATGGCATGTAGCTCATGGAGAAATATTTATTGGTCACATTAAAGTATAGCACAAGCTTTGAATTTTTTGAATCTCAAAAGTAAAAAAAAAAAAAAAAAAAGATTGCACAACTCAGTGGATTCAGCATTTACTCTGCATTGAAACATAGGTACTGTGAAAAAATCATGGTCATGCCATGCACCAGTACAATGATGGTAGCCCGAATTTCATCAGAAATTGCCACTCTTGTCTTCCTCTCCCTCCTCTTCCTCTTCCTCTGCCTCCTTCTTGTCCCCTACCTCTCCCTCCTCTTACACACACTCGTCCCCTGTGTCTTTGATCCATTGTTGTCATGAGCTTGCAGGACCAACCTGCTTGCACTCTGAACTGGTTTATATTGGTTGTCATGTTGTCTTGACATGATGAGAAACAAGTGTGATCAATTTTGAATCGTTGTGTCCAATGGATGACCCATGTGTTTCATTTGTGTTCATGTTTTGTCACTTGTTGTTACCATTATGTATCACAAGTGCATCACAGTGACAACTGTGTCTTATTGCATGAGAATTGTGTTTAGATTTTTGCAAAAGGAATGACTGAGATCTGCAAATAGTGTTTAGATGAAGATAGTTTATGGCTTTGTCAAAAAGGATGTTGGATTCGGGGAATGAGTTTAGACAACTGAGCAATTGATTCACACAACAGGAATTAGGAATTGGTGTTTTAGCAATTGGGAGAAACTGTAAAGATTGTGAGCATTTGTTCTGTAATTTTGGGAAGTAAAGAGTCTCTACAGATTGGATTTTACTTGACTGGTGCATTCCTTTTTAGTAAATGTACTGCTAGCATCAACCTTATATATTATTACAAGCAGGTTGTTTCTTGTACATCACCAGCCACCCCTTTAATTCAGCAGATTATGTAAGATTATTCACTATTCCCTCACTAATTAGCCTCATCTGTCGTGAAGCACCTTGCCTGAATGAGTCCTCCATTCAGTCGTTGACAACTACATTAGCATTGGAAGGAACATGTCATTACAAGACAAGTTTGTTCACAAGTTTCCTTTAATGATTAATGTGTTGGTTTTGGATTCCCAAACCTTCTGTTTAAAACAATCTGTGTTTACCCAGCCTGGGAGCTCGGCAGACACACAAACACTAGCCACAGTCTGGTGGTTGGTTTTGAGAGAATGCAATTTTGGTCACAACATTTTCAATTTTGTTTTACACATTCACATGAGGAAAAAAATGTTTTTGAAGACGGTTCAACCTGCTGGTACACTACACAGAGTTTGACTGTGGTGGCTGCAAAGTTGTCCTCACAGTTACTGCTTGCACATGTGCTCCTAAGATATACAGTCATGGAAAAAATTATTAGACTTACCTTTTTCTTCAGTTTATTGTTCGTTTAAATGCCTGGTACAACTAAAGGTACATATAAACCAAAATCATAATAAATAAAACCATGGAAAATGTCTAGATATCAGCTCTTAAATTAATCTTTTATCAGTTATTTTTGTTGTTATCATTATATTTGTCAAGAAAAATGTACCTTTAGTTGTACCAGGCATTAAAATGAACAATAATTTGAAGTAAACTAATATTTTTTTCCATGACTGTATGTTGGCTTATGATCTCAACCTGAACCACTCTATATGGTTGGCTATACAGTGCCATTATCCTACATTTGTTACACAGAGAGGGGTACAAAACTCTGCACTGAATCAACAATATAAGCCTGATTAAACTGTGAAGTGCTGGTAGTAGTAAAAGCATGTGCTACCTGCTGTCTTGTATCAACTATAGAATAGGTGTTGAGTAGTAAAATGCTTGCAAAGTGTAACCACATTAGATGATGTTTACAGTATATACATTAGATCCCGTATATAATTGAATTCATGAAGTAAAAAAGTCAAGTAAAATTATGTGCTAAAACATTGTGCTATTAAATTGGTAAAAATGTATCTGGGCTGTATTGTTGTCACATAAATTTGAGTAAGAAACCACACAGGAGGACCCTGCTATTAAAGAATAAATCAAAATAAATACAAGCTTGTAACACTATGACATGGTGTTTTCACCTGTATCAGCAGGTCGGAGACTGCAGGGGCTGCAGGAAACGACACTCCAGAGGTCCAGTGCCTGCAGGAGAAGGAGGAATATCACTGGATTGGAATAAATACAAACAAATAAGATTTGGTCCTCCTAATTAAATCGCTGTCTCTGCTCATTTTAAGAGAGATATGAGGCACTTAGGGCTTGTGTCCACGAAGCACCTCTTTTTTTTTTTTAGCTGGAAGCAGCACTCAGCAGATGCTCGGGGAGAGTGCTAGTCATGGTTCTTACTGTTGCTATGAGATGATATGAGACTACTGGATGCACAAAGCTCTTTGGGTTAAATTGGTTTTTAACTTTAATCACACAGGCACATTGAGTAAAAATATGCTCAGCTCTTAGCACTTTAAGAAGCAAGCATCTTTTTCCTGGCAAACGAGAAGGTAAAGAGGCCAGCGAAGGAGGCTTCCAGCACACAGTCTGATGAGGACATGCACACATTTACAGCTGAAGTGCAAAAACACACAGCCCTATTTATACCACCTTCAATAAATATGTTTTTATACTAGGTTCTTCTGATATTGAGTTGCTTTGATAAGATATTAATAAAGAGTAACTAAAAAGTTCAGAAGATATATGTTTTTAATTTAATGTTTTAATCCTCTGAAATACATTTATAATATATTAGATTGAATATACTAATCGAGTAGTTGACCAAACTATTTGTATTATTTAATCATCATTCAAATCATTTTTCATGCAACAATTGCAAAAAAAATGCTGTTTTCAGTCAAATAGGGAGATTTCCACTGGCAATTTTTCCTTTTTTAAAATTTTTTTTTTATTTTTCACAAAATAATAGGCAGAATAATCAAACATCTATATTTATCATACACAGTACAGCACGACTGACAAGTAAATTAATTTATATACAGTACACATTTATGTTTATTTTCTGTCTAGTCTCATTTAGAATAGAATTTTTTTTCTGTAGATGCTTTCCATGCATTTTTTTTAGAAACAGAGAGTAGTGTAATGTAGATTTTGCTTTCTGTCTTGCCAAAAATCATGATGTGATTTGGATGGAATCACCACCTTGTTTTCTTCAAACTTGCCTGGTACAACTAAAGGTACATTTGTTTGGACAAATATCTATCTATAAAAGCAAGAAGTGCGTGTGTGTGTGTGTGTGTGTGTGTGTGCGCGTGCATGTGTGTGTGCGTCTAGGGCATATCTCGCTGACCGTTAGCCAGACTGACCTAAGATTTCGTATGTGGGTTGCGCATGGTATGAAGGTGTGCATCCTCGATTTTGAAGATTTTTGAATTCATTTTTCAAAATATCATTATTTACGTAGGACGTGTTGTGGCATTGCATTGTTTCCGATCGAACGCCTTTTGGAGGAGCTCTGCCCCATTGTGTGATAGGCCTACACCTGCTCAGTAACACAATTCACTCTGGATTTCCACACCTGACTCATCTCATCTGTAAGTCTATTTAGCCTACCTATCTTTCGGAGTTTTAAAGTACACTATAAGGTTCAATTTTCCAATAATATTTGAATAGTTTCCAGCTAATTTCAATGTGTATGTGCTGGATGGTGTGCAAATACATACTTCCTATGGGCACTGCACTAGTAATGATAACAACAAAAATATATCATAAGAGTCTAATTTAAGAGCTGATATTTAGCCATTTTCCATGGTTTTCTTGGCGTGATTATAACCAAAACCATTATCAAGAAAACCATGGAAAATGTCTAGATATCAGCTCTTAAATTAAACTCTTATGAGCTATTTTTGTTGATATTATTATATTTTTCCAAACAAATGTACCTTTAGTTGTACCAGGCATTAAAATGAACAAGAAAACAAGGAGAAAACAAGGGTGGTTTAATATTTTTTTCTTTGACTGTATATCTTAACAGATAAAGTTTACAGTTTTCCTGTTATTTGCACACAGAGCAGAGCCTGGCCAGTAGAACTAATGTGGGGTTCAGTGTCTTGCTTAAGGATACTTTACATGTGGAGCCCAACAATTGGTCAATGGCTCGACTGTCTCTCGAGCCACAGCCATCCAAGCATGTCCTGTGTTGAGATAAGATCAGCCAGTTGACATTGACAAGCTTTGAATTAAGCTGAATTGAATTGATTTGACCAAATCATATCAAAACAAGTCAAATTCAATTTTGGTGGTGGAGCAAAGAGAAGTAAAGACGTGAGGCCAGGAGATAAAGGGAGACGGAGAAAAAGACAGAGGAGACAAGGGGGGGAGTGAGATGGATGGAGTGAAGGAAGAATGAGGAATGGTGAGGTGAGCAGTGAGACAGCAGGAGAAATGGGTAGTGGGGTGTCATTTCCTCTGTTAAATTACTGCTGTGTTTATCTTGTGTGCACACTCAATCACTGTGGACCTGCTCAGCTAGAAGGGCATACGTAGACAAACACCTGTGTGTGTGTGTGTGTGTGTGTGTGTGTGTGTGTGTGTGAGAGAGAGAGACAGAGAGAGAGAGAGAGGAACAAACTGACAGGAATGAGGAAATATTTGTATTACTTTTTAGGACCTTCCATTAAGTAATATGCTGCCATTCCTTGTGATTATAAAAGCGGAAAAGGCTAGACTTACAACACACACACACACACACACACACACACACACACACACTGTTGAAGCCCAGATGTATATTTTGTCTGGAATGTATTTCTGTCTCATCTCTCAGGTTCCCCAGAGAAATCACATTGACACTCAATATCTCTCTCTCCCTCCCTCTCATGTCTGATCATTGTATACCTATAAATTTTCCAGTCAAAGCAGAGGAGACAAGGACAGTGATAAAATGAAATTGATAGAGGGTTGAAGACAGTTTCATTTTTTTTTTTACAGCACCAGTATTTGCACTATAAGAGAAGGTTACACAAATGTATCCTTGACGGCTGCTCAATTGGTCACGCTGTGCATCGTTTTGTATCAGTCAGTGGTCACTGCTTTGTTCTGTGGGCCGTAATAATATCTTTTGAAGTAAGATGTGTCACTTTGTGATCTTACAATTTCCCAGCTAGTCCTGGAAATCCGACTAGTAAACTTCATAGAGTGTTACAGCAATCAAAAATTAGCATCACCCTGGTTCGCTCAACAAAATGACTGCACTTTTATAGTCTTTGGGACCACTCAAAGCACTTAACACTCATTCACTACTTTATTCACTACTGGTGGCCTAACTAACTAACTGCCACCATTAGGAAGTCAGTATCTTGTAGGCTGCCAAGGTCAGAGATCGAACCACCAACCTTCCGATCAGTGGGCGATAAGTCTGGCAAGTGAGCCACAGCCACAATATGGGATTTTATACATTATTTGCAGAAACTCTGAGCATTTTTGATGCAATCACAAGTAGAAAAGCTAATGTTAGGCTATAAATGAACTAAACCACAGTTGCATG